>NC_057805.1:490698470-490699358 GCF_018294505.1 Triticum aestivum | reverse complement strand
CAGACGAGTTTCCGGATGAAATCCTGATACTTTGAAAGAGATTGTCCGTTTTGTACACGAAGTGCATCCAGTTTTTGCCGTAACCCTCTCAACTTTCTTGCACATGCTATGTGGATGAAATGATGATATCATGCCAACTTTCAACCTTTTCAGAGTTCATTTGAAATGCTTTTCAATTTTAGGGTCTTATAGTTCAAAATAATTAGTAAATGCATGAAAAATAACAAATGAAGTCAGAAAGGATTGAAAAATGATGATGTGGCTTTGAATGGTGCATTTTGAACACACAAAAAGTCAGGAGTTCAAATTAGGTTTAAAAAATGAAATCCCTTTGTAACACACGAGTTTCCGGATGATATTTAAACTATTCAAATTTTGAAACTAATGGATTAACAGAAAGTTTATAATTATTCTGAGCTAAAAGTAAAAAGAATAAAAAAATAAAGCAAAAATCAAAAGAAAATAAATAATTCATAAAACAAAAAAATACTGGAAAAAATAAAAAAATGCCGCCTAATGGGCCACACAGCCTGCATACGACTAGAAACCCATCTGCACATGGGCCAGGATGCAGGCCCGCAGGCCCAATAGGCCCAACATGGCAATGGCAAAGGTAGGCATGTATAATGCCTGCATATTAGAGAGGAGCTCAGCACCTGAGCTGCAGCGCAGCTTATAAACAGGTGCTGAGCTCTCTCAGCTAGCGAGGTGGGACTAAACTTCCCACCGCACCGCGCCAGCACATTAGTCCCGGTTGGTGGCTCTAACCGGAACCAATGCTGCCCTTTGGTCCCGGTTGGTGCCACCAACCGGGACCAAAGCCCTCTGCTTCCCGCCCTTTGCGCTGGTGAAAAGAGGCCTTTAGTCCCGGTTGGTGGCACCAACCGG
>NC_057805.1:490697323-490698460 GCF_018294505.1 Triticum aestivum | reverse complement strand
CATGATGTGGCTTTGAATGGTGCATTTTGAACACACAAAAAGTCAGGAGTTCAAATAAGTTTAAAAAAATGAAATCCCTTTGTAACAGACGAGTTTCCGGATGAAATCCTAATACTTTGAAAGAGATTGTCCGTTTTGTACACGAAGTGCATCCAGTTTTTGCCGTAACCCTCTCAACTTTCTTGCACATGCTATGTGGATGAAATGATGATATCATGCCAACTTTCAACCTTTTCAGAGTTCATTTGAAATGCTTTTCAATTTTAGGGTCTTATAGTTCAAAATAATTAGTAAATGCATGAAAAATAACAAATGAAGTCAGAAAGGATTGAAAAATGATGATGTGGCTTTGAATGGTGCATTTTGAACACACAAAAAGTCAGGAGTTCAAATTAGGTTTAAAAAATGAAATCCCTTTGTAACACACGAGTTTCCGGATGAAATTTAAACTATTCAAATTTGGAAACTAATGGTTAACAGAAAGTTTATAATTATTCTGAGCTAAAAGCAAAAAGAATAAAAAAAATAAAGCAAAAATCAAAAGAAAATAAATAATTCAAAAACAAAAAAATACTGGAAAAAATAAAAAAATGTCGCCTAATGGGCCACACAGCCTGCATACGACTAGAAACCCATCTGCACATGGGCCAGGATGCAGGCCCGCAGGCCCAATAGGCCCAACATGGCAATGACAAAGGTAGGCATGTATAATGCCTGCATATTAGAGAGGAGCTCAGCACCTGAGCTGCAGCGCAGCTTATAAATAGGTGCTGAGCTCTCTCAGCTAGCGAGGTGGGACTAAACTTCCCACCGCACCGCGCCAGCACATTAGTCCCGGTTGGTGGCTCCAACCGGAACCAATGCTCCCCTTTGGTCCCGGTTGGTGCCACCAACCGGGACCAAAGCCCTCTGCTTCCCGCCCTTTGCGCTGGTGAAAAGAGGCCTCTAGTCCCGGTTGGTGGCACCAACCGGGACCAAAGGGTTGGTGCCACCAACCGGGACCACAGCCTTTGCTATATAAGTAGCACTTTGGAAATTTTCTGATTTCCATCGCCAGTGTCCCCCCGCCCGACGACGCCGCGAGCTCGATATCGATCTACGCCGCCAGGCTGCCCCGTCGTCGTCGCCGTCGCCCGT
>NC_057805.1:490693245-490697022 GCF_018294505.1 Triticum aestivum | reverse complement strand
CGTCGGCCTTCGCCGCGCGCCCCCGAGCCGTCGCCCCGTATACGTCACCGTCGCCGCCCTCCGCCCCCGGCCCGCCGCGGTCGCCGTCGCCCTCCGCCACCCTGTGAGCGCCGCCCCGATCCCCTCCTCCTCCTCCCTGTAATGGCCGCCGCCGCTGCCGCCGCGCCCCCTAGCTGTTGTAATTTAGATGTGTAGTTAATTTAGTTTAGATTTAGTTAATTTAGATGTGTAGTTTAGATTTTTCATATTTAGAAGTGTAGTTAGATGTGTAGTTAGATGTGTAGTTAATTTAGTTGTTGTAATTTAGATGTATTAATTTAGATGTGTAGTTTAGATTTTTCATATTTAGAAGTCATTTATGTATGTTCATATTTAGAAGAAAAAGAAGGAGAGAAAAAAGGAAAATAAGAAGAGGAAGAAGGAGGAGAAGAAGAAGAATAAGAAGAAGAGGAGAGGAAGTAGAGGAGAAATAAATAAGAAGACGAAAAAGAAGAAAAAAAAGAGTAGAAGAAGAAGAAATAGAGGAGAAGAAGAAGAATTTTTTCTTCTTCTCCTCTTTTTTTCTTTTTTTCTTCGATCTCCTCCTCTATTCCTTTCTTCTTCTCCTCTTTTTTTCGTCTTCTTCCTCTTCTTATTTTTTATCGGGTATGTCGTTGTCGATATATGTACCCCCTCCCCGATAACTTTAGTAAGTACTACTTAGAAAGTGTTTAATAGAATTAGTTAGAAAAATAATAGAACTAGTTAAACTAGCTAGTTTATTTGTAGTAAGTACTACTTTATTCTATTTATAGTAAGGAAATTAATAGAACTAGTTTGTTTTTTTAGTTAAAGCAATTATTCCCGCATCGACGTCGACGATGCCTATCCCGCATCCTCGTCGTCGACTCGGCGGAGGAGGCCGGCTTGATCAGAGGGGCCATGTCCGGGACTGGGCTCCGCCGGGCTGGTTTTGGGAGGTGCTACCTTCCGGTGGGCGTAGATTGGTGAGGAACCAGCCCGTCGTTGACCCGATCCTTGTTTGGTGGCGCTCGCGTGGGCCAGTGACGGTGCCGAGGCTTCCGGACACCGCGGAGGAGGTACGTCACCGTGTCAGCGAGGAGGACCAGCACGTCCGTCGCTACATGGTTGCGTTGGAGGGCAGGTTCGACAATACCTGGCAGGTTCTTCAGGGATCTCACTGGAGCTATGATCCTGTGATGGTTCCGTCCCTTTGGGTGTCCACCGCCCGCGCCGATGTCCGTCGGGCGCTACTGTTCTAGCTGTACTAGCGATGCTATATGTATGATAGTATTCGAGGTGTATTAGTGATAATATTCGGCGATGTACGGACGCATGGAGATGATGTAGTTTTGCTTATAATTGAATGCATCCTAATTTGAATACTACTTTATTTTGTGATTTGATTTTGCTTATTGAATGCTCAAAGTGGAAAACTACTCCGATCCTACTTTGAATGCTAAAATTGGAGAGCACTATGATTAGTTGATAGCTTATAGGGTTTTTGTTTTCGCAGAAATCTAGGAGCCCCCCCGGCCCCTCCATCATCCCCGCCGTCGTCCCCGTCACCGCCCCCTCCGACATCGAGGTGAGACCAGCCAAATCCTCTTTTAGAAAGATAATTAAACGATATTTCGGGTTGACTGTAAGTCTGTCGAGTCTCCACCATATATGAGAGGACGAAGAATCCCGACTGTTGTCGTGGGGGTAGCTTCTCCTTCGTTCCCGTGTGCTAGAAAATTTGGTGTAATGCACTCGAGAACGAAAGGAGGAGCTACCATACATCACCGACGGTCGCAAATGTCAGAGAGGAATCGGTGAGGGAGAGTTCCACCATATATATATGAGAGGACGAAGAATCCCGACTGTTGTCGTGGGGGTCGCTTCTCCTTTGTTCCCGTGTGCTAGCTAGACATTTTGGTGTAATGCACACGGGGACAAAGGGAGGAGCGACCATCACCAACGGTCGAATGTATACACCACGTGAGCTGAGAGTTTTCAAGAAAAGACTCGACAAACCGATAGTCAACCCGTGATGAATAATAATGATCTAACTTAGGTTTTTAGTACATATATTTAATTGTAGATGTTTAATATTTGAATTATATATGAACATAGGAAATGTCGTACTCGGACGACGAAAGTCTCCCGGGGGAGTGCGACTGGTGCCACGACGACCGAGGTCAGTGCGACAGGCCTCACCTGGATGAAGATTGGCGCTTCAGTATTAAGCTGGAGGAGACGTTCGATGTTGAAACGGTACGCAACGACGACAAGTGTTATTTTTTCGTAATTAAGCACGACTTCAACTATTTCAACGTGTATTTTTCATCTTTTACAATTCGGCTAGCTTATCCCATGCCATGCAAGATGCTACGTCTTGGAGAGGATGGGTTTTGAAGACCATGAAAGTATGGAAACAAAGAAAATTCACCTAAGGACCCATCATGATATAGATTTTGAAGTAAAGCTATATAATTCTGAGAGCGTAACCCATTTTGGTTGCAAAAATTGGGAAGCATTTTGCAAGATGTATGGTTTTGATGAGGGTATGCTTGTCACCATGGATCTTGGTGATCCTGACATCGAGCAAGACAATATGGACATTTGGGTCCTTGTTGATACGCCTCCAATTCTACCGCTATGTGAGTTTCTCAAACATAGTTATTAGCTAATTTATATTGTTCATTTCAAAATAGTTGACATCTTATTTTGATTGTTCAAACAATGTGCGGAACATGGTAGACAGAACCTACTACACCGATGGCTCTGAGTTAACTTATAAGAAGAAAACTCATCTGGTCGGATTTTGTACTGATATTGAGAATTACAATATCTACAATCAAACTCCTCATCATTATGGTCCTCCATACGTGCCACTAGTGCACGTGGTGAACTATGGTAACTACTATGGAGATACCCTGGTAAGATTTCTTACTATTACGACATCCATGCATATTTTGCATAGTTCTAAAACTAGTGCATTATCATTGCTAACTATGAAGTTATTACTATGTTTTTCAACAGATAATCCCAGAGGATTGTGTGCCTCATTTGATGTATCAGAATGGTAGACTTGATGTTTTGAATATACAACCAGGTCATCCTACGAATCTCAACTGTCCATACCGGATTTCTAAAAGAAGTGGAGACATGCAAATCAAAGAATGGAAAAAATGTATGGACAGTCGCAAGGAGCTTCTTGGAAGCAAAAGGAAGCGAGGCGCAAGAATTGGAGACAGGATGATCTCCATTCTCCATAATGGAGAGTCAGGGTCTATATTGTTTTATGCTATTTTACCTTAAAGAGGGTATTTCGGTCCTACCTAATACTGATGATCATGTGCTAAGAACAATTAAGTAGGGTTGGTTCGATGACTGTGAGGATGATGATCGTATGACTTGTTATTAATAACGAGTAGAAGTTGTATGATGATGATTAGTAGGACTTGTTATTATATATGATGATGCATGATGCGTGCATGAAGAGTTATTATATATCAGCGGGTGAAATGAACATGGATTGGATTGAAGTGAAGGCAACATGCATGTGGTGCGTGTCGAAAGTAGTACAATCCAAACTTGATCAAGTCCGGATTAGTATTACTTTCGACATGCACCACATGTTGCCTTCACTTCAATCTAAGCCATGTTTAGACATAGCAGTACGTAGCGTTGGTAAACCAAGCACGGAGATATAAGAGAGGACACTTCTCTCTAATAGCTACCTAATAACAACCTAAATTAACCCCCCAAAACCCCCAAACCCCCCCCCCC
>NC_057805.1:490690500-490692792 GCF_018294505.1 Triticum aestivum | reverse complement strand
CAGCTCCTGCCAGGTGCTGACGCGTGGATGCCTATTGGTCCCGGTTGGTGGCACCAACCGGGACCAAAGGCCCCCCTGCCTGGGCTCCCCGCACCGGCCACGTGGACGGCCTTTAGTCCCGGTTCGTGTAAGAACCGGGACTAAAGGGCTAGGGCATTAGTAATGACCCTTTAGTCCCGGTTCCTGAACCGGGACTAAAGGCCCTTATGAACCGGGGTAAAAGCCCCTTTTCCTACTAGTGCGTGTCAAACGACAAACAGTCATTATACTTTGCATATGCCCTGCGTGATGCGCCATCTATCCAGAACAAGTTCTCAACCCTGTCCTCATCATCAAGTTTGATTCTCCAGTAGAAATATGAATCTTTGGCCCTCAACTATTGGAAGTATGCAATTGTGCTTCCAACGTCCTTGTGGCGGTGCTCTAAGAGGAACTTAGCTCGTTGATTAGCAATGTCTTGTGTCATGTAGGGTACGTCTTTAGCGCTCCCGTAGAACCATGACATCAGCTGCATCTGCCTCGCAGTCTCAACGTTGCATCCGTGCAGAACCCTCAAGAAGTCCTGCTCCTCCTTCGGAATGTACCGATGTGATGATAAGAATTTTGTTAGGGACGGCTTTTTGATCAGGGGGGTGATTGTGGGTGTCATCGAAACGGTCAACAGTCCACCATGCATCATCGTGGGATAGGTACATGTGCGCTTCACATTCAGTCCTAACAACTTTCTTTTTTTTCCTCTTCTTGACAATGTTGGCTGGGTTTTCCACATCTTGCAGCTCATCCCTGTCCTTGCGTCGTTTGCCATATTTTGTACAAACTAGTAGCACCCTGCTTATAGTTCCATCAACCCTCTCTTTCTTGAATTGCTGCCTAATTGCAAAGCCAGTCCTACGCGCGTAGGTGCTGTAGTGGTCACGTGCGCTCTCCAGGGTGTCAAATTTTGTCCCTTGTAAAGGTGGCTTAGGTGTGGAATATGCCTCCATGTTGCTACCTTCCATATCAGCATCGATCCCAGCAGATTCTGGAGTTGCTGGTTCGCTTATTGTCTGCTCTCCAAGGCTCCTAGCTCCTGTGCTTGCATTTGTTTCAGCACTATGTGCACTTGTTCCACCACTGGGCAAGCTGTTGTTTGCGCTGATTACCCGAGCACCTGCAATTTGGCCTGGTAGATTAGTGGAATATTACATGATAAATAACAGTTTTCCATCATGGTAGTTTTCTGAAGATTCAGTGAATGTATCTTTCTTTTCTGCCTAAAAAACCCTGGTAATTTGCATCCTCTGAACATGGTAATATGTGTGCACCAATGCTGGTAAGTTTCAAACCCACTTCAATAGTAAAGTATTTTTTTCTGCCTAAAAAACCCTGGTAATTTGCATCCTCTGAACATGGTAATATGTGTGCACCAATGCTGGTAAGTTTCAAACCCACTTCAATAGTAAAGTATTTTTTTCTGCCTAAAAAACCCTGGTAATTTGCATTTTTTGGACCTGGTAATATGTGTGCACCAATGCTGGTAATTTTCAAACCCACTTCAATAGTAAAGTATGAGACTGGGTTTTTCATTCCATGATGATATGTAAACAGTAATGTTGGTAATTTTACATGTCCCCATGATGTTTGGGTATGCTGAATTGCTGCTTGGTGTGCGCGCTGCATCGCCTTCTTCATGCATTCTACCTCCTCCTCCATCCTCTGCATTATCTCCTCTGCTAGCATCCATTTATCTACTCCTGCTTGATTTTTTTTACGTTTGCACGTTAGTATACATTTACACGTGTTCACTCTTTTTTTGAAACTCATTGTTTTGTTTACTCTTTACACAGGTGTTTGAAGGCAAGAATCGCAGGGGTGATTGGGAAGAACACTAAACAGGACAATTACAGTACAACATGAGCATCTCCATTAAAAGGCAGCACTTTTCTTTATCCAGTGTTAGTACTTAGCTAAAGTGGATGATAACTTTTACTATGTACAGATTGATAACTTGTTTACTTCATACAGTATAACATTCTTGTAAACTGAAAAATGAACCTTTTTTTGCAATGCATCTTCCATTGTATGAGAGAATGATTTTTGTGGTCAATAAAGGTTCCTCTTTCCTTTATTTGTCTTTATTTTTCCATGGTAGACACAAAATCTATGTTTAGTATAGCAAGGGAATGGGGTACTTTTTGGGGTACTCTGTTTTGTTGCATAAAGTTGGTAACAAAAACTACGGGGTGCTGGTAATTTTGTACTTAGTTGATTGGTAAGTCACTGCAATAGGCAAAATTATGAGAGAAGTCTGCT
>NC_057805.1:490563928-490689403 GCF_018294505.1 Triticum aestivum | reverse complement strand
TGTAGGGGGGAGGGGCGGGTGGGTGGTGGGGAGGGGCGGGTGGGTGGTGGGGAGGGTGAGAGAGGGTATACTTGCGTGGGAGGTAAGGGGGTGGGGGAAAGTTGCGATCTGGAAAGTGCGTCGTGGGGGGATGGCATTTTCTGTTGGGCCTTGTACAACGATCGACCTGGTTAGCTGGCGGGGTGATTGGCCTGGTTAGCTGGCGGGGTGATTGGCCTGGTTAGCTGGCGGGGTGATTGGCCTGGTTAGCTGGCGGGTGATCAACAGGTATGGTATGGTAAGGTAAATTTCCTATCGGGCACACTATTGCCAAATATCACTGTCCAAATAAAAAATAGTTTACTAAATATGTATGAAAAATAAAAGGCAGTAGTCTTTTTTTGAGTATCAGTAAAATGCATTAGTTTTTTTGAGAATAATAAAAGGTACCCTCCGTTCCTAAATATAAGTCTTTGTAGATATTCCACTATGAACTACATACGGATATATATAGATGCATTATAGAGTGTAGATTCACTCATTTTACTCCGTATGTAGTCCATACTAAAATCTCTACAAAGACTTATATTTAGAAACGAAGGAAGTATTAGTCATGCAGTTTATGAAGCTGCATGGTCGAAGTGTGTGCAGCACCTGGCGAGAGAGCCCGGTGGGCTCGACCGTACGCGTTCATCACACCTGCGGGTAGCATCTAAACATTTCCGGGCCATCTCGCCAGCAAGTGCGTCGCATCCTAACATTTCCGGCCCGTCTCGCCAGCAAGTGCCGGGGCCCGAGGCCTTGGCATAGCCCAACTCGAGCGACCGTCTCGGGTTGGGTGTGTCTCTCGTCTCACCACGAGCCGGAGAGACGGCGAGGAGGAGAGAGAGAGAGAGAGAGATCATCCAAAACCCCAATCCCCGCACGCCGCAGCCACCACCCCGGCGAGCCACCCACCGCCACCGCCACCGCCACCGCTCCCGCCGGAGTCCCGCCTCCCCGGCCCGCCCGGATTCGCCGCTCCTCCAGGTTACTTCCGCCCGCCCCTCACAGATTCCTCCCCCCTCCCTCCCTCCCCGTAACCCCGTTCCTCCCCGCCGCCCGCGCTCGACGCTCGACGCGACGCGGGCCTCCCGCCCCCGGGCCCGCCGCCAGGGCAAGGCTCGGGGCGGGCGCGCGTGGTTATCTCACGCCATTCTGACATCCCCGCTGGTGCGATTTTTGCAGGGAGGAGACCCGCATGGTGGCGCCGACCGCTCTCCGCGCCCCGGTCCTGTGATTATGCTCCTGATAATTTAGGATCTCGCTGTTTCCGACGAGGTTGCTGCTCCGAGGGGCAGGATGAGCAGCAGAGCGCAGCAGGGCGAAAAGGGCTCCGAGTCAGCCGCCCGCACGCGGCCTCTGAGCATCCATGAGATCTTGCTGCGGCGGGAGAAGAAGGCCCTCGCAGAAGCTAAGAAGGCTGCTGCGGAGGCTAAGAAGGCCAGGGAAGAGCTCCAGGGCAATGATAAGGGTAAACCTAATCACTCGGAGCCAGGAAGAGGGCACAAGAGCAGAAAGGATCTCAAGGATGTGCCTGCGGAGGGTTCCAAAAAGGAGAGCGTTAGAGATGCGACAAGGGAGGACTCCAAGAAGGATGATGTGCGACGTGCGTCTAAGGAGGGTTCCAGAAAGGAGAGCATTAGAGATGCACCCTCCAAGAAGGATGATGTGAGGCATGCATCTAAGGAGGGTTCCAAAAAGGAGAGCATTAGAGACGCACCAAAGGAGGTCGCCAAGAAGGAAAACTTGAAAGAGAGGCCAAAAGATGGCTCCAAGGTGGATGAATTGAAAGATACACCAAAGGTTCCAAGGAAGGATGACCACAGAGATGCACCAAACAAGGGCTCCAAGAAAGAGAGGTCCTCTGTAAGGGATGATAGTCAGTCAGCTGGCAAAGACAAAGATGCTCATGATCCGCATAAACATAGCACAAGCATGAGAGGCCGTCCTGTTGAAAGCAAAGATGGAAACCATGGTGAAATCAGAGCAAGAAATGGTGATGTGACAAGATCTGAGTCTCTAAAGGGACCGGGGAAGAGATGGAATGGCGAACCTGTTCACAATGATAGAATCATGGAGAGGAGCGACAAGCTCCGGAATGAAGCAAAAAGGAAAATCCATGGTTTTGATGATGAAAAGCCTTCATATGTTGATCGACCGGTGCTGAAGAAACATGATTCCGCGCGATTCCGAGTTTCCAAACACTATGACATAAATGATTCAAGGAGAGAGTACGGAAAACCATACCGTGAAGAGCCCAGGTCAAAAAGGAGAAGGTCAAGAAGCAGGGATCATGATCAAGGAAGACGTGACAGATCTCTCTCACTATCCCCAAGGGAACAAAGGCGTAGCTACCATGGAAATGATCATGACAATTATCCTCCTGGAAGGAAGTATGCTGAAAATGACAGGTACAGAACATCTGATAATGTTGGACAAGGTGGTGGGTCTTACCAGAGATATGAAAGTCGGCTTGGTGGCTACTCACCAAGGAAAAGGAAAACAGTGCCACAAGACGAACAATTGACTACCACGAATACCCCACCAGTCATTCGATCACCAGAAAAGAAACCAGCCACGTGGGATCAGCCTCCCACAGCAGCAGACCAATCTAATTTCTTTAGCAATTTGCAGCCAATTGTTAGTCAAACCTCATCTGTTTCAGTCAGTTTTAGCGCACCAAAGCAGAACCCTGCTACTGCGCTTGACACTATATTGTCAGGGAATAGTTCGTCTACTGATTCTGTCCAGCTAACACAAGCAACACGCCCACTTAGGAGGTTGCACATCGAGAATTTAACTAGTTCAGCTTCAGAGGATATGTTGATTGGTTGCTTGAATGACTTCTTGCTGTCATCGGGTGTTAACCGTATCCAGAGGTCTAAACAACCATGCCTCAGTTGTACGGTGAGTGATCTACCATCTGGTTGTTCATACTACTTTGCCACATTTTCTTTGTAACATTTATCCACATCCTATGCTCCTTCAATGCAGATAAATAAGGAAAAACGCCAGGCATTTGTTGAATTTCTTACACCAGAGGATGCTACAGCAGCTCTTTCTTTCGATGGAAGATCTTTCAATGGGTCTACTCTGAGAATTAGACGCCCCAAAGAATATATTGAAATGGCAGTAAGATCTCCATACCTTTTGCATCTCTTCTTCTCAATTGATGGTTTTACCTTTTCCATTAATTGCTTGGGTGTTAGTTTGATCTAGATGATTCTCAATTTTAAATGTTTCAACTGGTATCTGCTGCAAGAATTTGCCAGCTGTTTCATTCCCCCCTTCCATTTGGAACCTATTAGTTTAGAAAATTTCGACTTGGCAAGGCATTTATTGCTTCTGTTCTAGATTATCTTTCAATAATTACTTCTTCCTTTAATATATACTGTCATGTGGGCTGAGGAAACATCTTAATACTATTACGATTTAATAGTAACCATTTTTCATACTGGGCCGTTGGTGCTCTAAATGATTATGAATCTGGTTATGTACAGTATAACATACTGAACATATTTTTAGGATACAAGACCATCATTGTTGTTCTACTGTGGTTCTGTTTCTTGCTTGTGCTGCATGACCTATGAGCTTTGGATTGAAGAATTCATTCTGCATGTAAATGATTAGGTGTGTTATTGTTTATGTTCCTGATTCTACTCGCCCTCATACGGGCAGGCTACTGATTGCTTGAATTAGTTTATATTCAAACCTTCTACGTGTTCTCCTAGTTTTATATTTAATACATGCCATATCTGATTCCTTCAGGTGTTGGCAGTTTTTAACATTTCAGAGGCTTCCTGCATGTTTGGAATTTATTTTGCAGCTAAATGACTTGCCTCAACTTGCACATGCTCTTTCCATTTTATGCTTGGATACCTTTCTTAATTGCCAAGCACTAGCATTTCAAGCACCACCCTTGTACTAAATGATATGATATCATAGGGAAGAAGCTCTTTGATCCTCTCGTACATTCTATCACTCAAGAATTGTCTAACCACCAAATGGCTCAGTAATGAAATCATAGCAAAAACAACATCATGCCATTTCGTAGTTGCTCTTTGCTTTCAGTTTTTTGCAATTTCAACATTGTAGTGCCTTGTCAGCAATTTGTGTATTATCAGCATGCTATGATTAATGTTGTTATGGTAACTCCTGATCCAGTGCTCTTATCAACTATTCCAAGTAAGAATTACTGATTAATATGGTTATTGAGTATCATATTCATTTCTTTTTGCATGTTTAACCCTTAGATATGCATGTTTTCTTATATCTCTTGTATGCAAAAGTAGCTGAGAGTAGTTATTTCAGATTTACTCATGGTGCAGAAATTATTTATAGTTGCTGGTTTGGATTTACTCATCACATATATTTGTATCCTTCGGGAAGTTTTTGTCTGATGGGCATGTTGGAATCTCTTAAATAGGGTATTTTAATTGGGTGTGTCATAATTCACGTTCAGGATCGTGAAGCAAAGGAATTGTAAAGCAGGCTTCCAGATATAGTGCCTGTATTGTGTGACTGCCACTTCTTCCAAAATCCATTGGTTGCTGATTACAATGCTGGCAGAATGCCTATGGTGGTCAGTTCATGGAAAAATAGGAAGACAGTTTGTACAGCATGGTTGAAGTAAATATATTATTAGCGAAGATTTGAGCATGATGATCATTAATCATAATCATCCAATCCTGGTTCCAAACATTTATGATCTTAATTCATGACAGTATAAATGGATTGTGGTATCATGAGTTGTCAAGTTTTTAATTACTCTGCATATAGTTTAGTGTGACATTTAAACTTGCTATGCTCTTGTTCACCGTACCATGTTTCTGCTCAGCATATTTCCTGGCCCAGATGATGGCATATTTAGCCCCTCTACTTTGTCCGGTTTAGTTTGGAATCTTTACTCTCAAAAGGACCCAATAACTCTGTTTGTACAATTGATTTAGTTTTTTAGATAAGCTAACCTTTATTTGTAACAATGATTAAGCTGACAACATCCTGGATACATCCAGGAACACTAAGCCGGTAGACCAACGATCAGAGAGCTTGCTCAACCTTGCCAACAAATGAGCCACCTTATTTGCACAACGACTAACATGAACAAAACTATAGAACTAAAATGTTTCGACAACGATTTGATTTCAGCAACAATGGCACCAACTTGAGACCGATCTCTTTCTCTTAATCAGTATAACTGATATAGTTAGTTCTCATAATCACGACTAAAAGTTTTTATGGCAAACTGCTGCAACTGAGATGTAAGTGGTGGGATGGTTTGTAGGTTACATGCAAGTGCAATTTGGCTTTGGGTAGGTTGTTGGCCTTCTCATTTCTCCCTAATGCCTCCTCTGCTCCTCACTAATATAAGTCTTGTCCAACACTACAGTGCAAGAAGGGTAGATACAAAAAGGAAACTCCAATCTATCTGGATGACATGTAAGCAAGAAGAGAAAGGAAACTAATAAATCCAGAATCAAACTCAAAGTTCAAGCTGGACTACTTTTGAGCACCTGGAACCATGTGACGAATACCAAATGTTTCTCTTGAAAACTTAGCCATCACACTTTAGAACTCTTCCTATTCTGCTGCATAGGGTCACCCTAATTGCAATGATTGGTTGCTTGGGCATGGTTTTTCTCCAAGTTTGATTTCGTGGGGTCGAGGATCAGTTATGTCAGCCGACAGAGGTTTTGTGGCTAGATGACATGCGATGTGTTTTTTAGCCTGTTGGTAGATTACAAAACTGTATCAGCATTTGCTAATGCCAGCTTGAATTGAACTGGGTGATACAACCAGGTGAATAGTCCCTCTAAGGACTATGAGTTATAGAAGGACCAAATATACCCAAGTTAATAAGAAACTGATCTGTTTGGCCTATGTAGAATACAGGGATCAAGGTGAGCCCAGGACCCAGAGGCAACTAAAGAGACTAAATATGCCATAATCCCCTTATTTTTAAATTCCCTTTTAGCCGTCTCATTGTTAGAAAACTATGTAGTAAGATGTAAAAACCTTTGTCTGATGGAATTTTAACCTGCATCCAGTGTGATTTTGATGTTATAGCCGCACCTGTGATTTTGGTGTTCAGAGGGTCTCGGTTAATCTTGTTTTCTAATGCACTTTTCTACTATGCTTATGAATTCAGATGTCTATAAAGTTGAATGTTGCAATGGTTATATTCACATTTTTAAGTTTTCTGCATGGACATTCTTTGGTATACTTGCTGTTTGCACCATTTGACCTATTTGAGTATTGGAAAGGGCAAACTGTCCATGGTGTAAATAATGACATTGCTATCTACTCATTTAGCGATATGTTTGCCATTAACGTACAAAGGAACCAAATTTGATCAACAATAATTGTGTTATAATATGAGTTTCTGCTTCCCTTGTCCAAGACTATTGCTGGCATACTTTTTTTAGACTTCATTGAGTATATTTGAGAAAATTATATATATTGGTTGGCCCACAAGTTAAGTCTGGCTTGTTGAACTGGACAGCAGAATTATATCACTGAATGCAAAACATCACTCTTACATAAAAGCGACCCTGAGAGTATTTAACGAGAAACCACATCTGTGTTTTATTTGAATGCTATAAACCGCTGTGTTTTTGCTATCGTGTTTTTAGTGTGAATTGGCTATTGTATATGATTCCTATAGCTTTGAAGTAGATTATGGTTTCTGAAACCTTTGTTTATTGCACTTTTAATGTTATAACACACTGTTTGTTCTCTGCAGCATGTTGCTCAAAAGAAGCTCGTGGAAGAAGAGATTAAAGAAGCATCTGATGTTGTTGCAGATTCACCACACAAGGTAACTTGCAGGGTTAGAGATGCTTCTTTCTATTTTCAACTCACCAGAATATGAGCAATTGTATTTACAAAGAGATATGTGGGTAGAAATGTTTTCATATTTTTTTCCTTGTTGATATCATACTCCAGTCCCCAGATATATATGATAAAAGTAGGGTGGCTTGTTCAAATTCGTTGAGCACAAGAAGATTCGACCAATAATTATTTAGCCTTCTCATGTGCTGGTCTACCTTGTAATTTTGCAGATTTTCATTGCTGGTATTTCTGGTGTTCTTTCATCTGAGATGGTAATACAATTGTGTCCATCAGTATATGCCCGTCATATGTTGCTCTGCAAAGAGCCGGCCGTTGAAGCATATGTTCCTGACATTTAGTATGCCTTTCCCACTCTTTCAGCTCGTGGAAATTGTTAGCTCATTTGGCCAGTTAGCTGCATACCACTTTGTTTGTAACGAGGACCTGGGTGGGCGATGTGCATTTCTTGAGGTATGGAACTCCTATTGCATCCAAACTAAGGCTTGTGATATGAATATAAAATCATCATACTTATCTGTGACCAATTTGGTGGAACAGTATATTGATCACTCCATTACAAACAAGGCATGTGCTGGCCTCAACGGGATGAAGCTTGGTGGGTGCATCCTAACTGCTGTTCAGGTTTTTCCCAATCCTGTCGAGGTGCAACCATTTTCATGCCCATTAATGTAGTGTATCCATTTCATTATTTGTATTAAGTCATATGCTGCTCCATTGAATTCCAGGTTCGCAATGAAGCTTCCCCATTTTATGGTATTCCTGATAGTGCCAAAGCGCTTCTTGAAGAACCAACAAATGTCCTGCAGCTAAAAAATGTGGTATGCCACAGTTTTGTCCCTGCTTGATTATGGTTCCTGTAAAATAATTACTCTTTTCACATCAAAACCATTGGTTACCTATTTTTCTCACTACTAGATTGACACTGCCGTTATCATACCAACCCAAAAATTTGTTTCCACCTGTGAGCTATTCACCAAACCATGAATGAATTAAAATAACACAGCAGTACTCTGTTCTCTCACTAATTTGTGATATTGTTGTAGTTAAAAAACACAAGTATCAACCCATTTTTCACATTCTGAAGGTTGTACACTTGTGAAGTGTTGATGAACGTGCTATTTATGTAGTTTGCCCAAGAAGAATTTTTGGCACTTTCAAAACCTGAGCTGGAGGAAATATTGGAAGACGTACGCATGGAGTGTGCAAGGTATATAACATTCTGTTACTTTCATGTTTACTCATTGTTGTGGCTAGTAGCTTACATTATGCACGAGATTGGCAGGTTTGGAGCAGTCAAATCCATAAATATTGTAGAGTATCCTGCTAGCAGTGACAGCATTACTGAGGATGTCCTAGTTGAGCCCAAAGATGAGCCAGTAAAGCTTGAACCCTCTGAATGTCGTGCCAATGATAACTGTGTGGAGACTGGAGCAGATTGCTCTTTACCAAGTAGGAGCATAGTAGTTCCTTCCAACCCTATGGAAATTACAGGTGCTGAGTGCCAGGATCACAAAGAGCTTGACACACTTCGTGAATGTGATGCATCTGTGGCGGCAGATCAGTATACCGACCTAGATGACATCCATGCTAGAGCTGCTGGCCCCACAGTGGATCAACAAACAGAGAGCGATCATATGGATTCTGTGCAGGCTGATCAAGATGCTACTGCAGTGGGCGACATCCATGCTAGAGCTGCTGGCCCCACAGTGGATCAACAAACGGAGGCCGATCATATGGATTCTATGCAGGCTGATCAAGATGCTACTGCAGTGGGTGACATCCATGCTAGAGCTGCTGGCACCACAGTGGATCAACAAACGGAAGCCGATCATATGGATTTTACGCAGGCTGATCAAGATGCTATTGCAGTGGATGACATCCATGCTAGAGCTGCTGACCCCACAGTGGATCAACAAACAGAGGCTGATCATATGGATCCTCTGCAGGCCGATCAAGATGCTACTTCAGTGGGCGACATCCAAGCTAGGGCTGCTGGCCCCAGAGTGGATCAACAAACGGAGGCTGATCATGTGGATTCTTTGCGGGCTGAGCAAGATGCTACTGCAGTGGGTGACATCCATGCTAAAGCTGCTGGCCCCACAGTGGATCAAGAAATGGAGGCTGATCATATGGATTCTACGCAGGCTGATCAAGATGGTACTGCAGTGGACGACATCCAAGCTAGAGCTGCTGACATGGATTCTACACAAACTGATCAAGATGCTTCTGCAGTTGGTGAAGATAGTTTAGGAGAAGGACATGCAGGCCCAACAACTTTGGAGGCCTGTGGTTCTACTACACCCGGAGATGTGGTGGAGACATCCGAAACTGAGAAGGAGCAACAAAGCGCTGATGATGTGAGTGAAAGTGGTGAAGAAAAACAACCTGTGGCTGTGGCTGACACCAGAGACGTTGCTCCAGTTTCAGACACCATCGTGCTGGAAGCTGGCTCTATACTGGTGGAGTTCATGCGGAAGGAGGCTGCATGCATGGCCGCACATTCCTTACATGGGCGCAGCTTCGGCGACAGGACCGTGTCTGCTGGATATGCCCCTCATGATCTCTACCTGCAGAGGTACCCGAGGTGATTTCCGCCGCGACGGTGATGTTCCGTTGGCACCTGATGCTTGTGGCTGTAACAGAAACACATAGGGCAGGTCTTGTAGTTTTGATGTTTTGGATGCGTCAGTCAAGTAGCTTGGGATCAAGATGATGTACCGTTAGTTGGGAGGTAATCTAGTAGGAGACCCATAGCAGAAGCACTTTTGGGGTGAAGACAATGGGATAACCACTGGCCGTTAACATTTTTGTTGTGAATTTTTTAGACCTGTATTTTTGCAGTGAGGGGAAAGGACCTGAACATTCCCTTTGTTATCGTTGCTGTTGCTTTTGGGTTACATGGGTTGGTGTGAGGCTCTTTTATTATATATGAAAAAACAGACACTTATACTCTCTCCCCATGGTAATTTCCATTGGCCATTTTAGTTGCTAGTACGAACAGGTGGAACTTCATATTTGCTATCTGTATTGAATTTGCGAAATGCGCATCTCTTTGCATTGCCAACTTACATGGCCTCACCCCAATGCACGCATCGAGTTTTGTGAGCCCATTAATTGCAGTCTTTTTTCATTTTGTTTGGATAGTAGGCAGCTCATTCAACTTTACTGGAAATATCACTTGTGAAGAATGTCAAAATATACATACACGCTAACTTCAAATATCGTACTACATAGGATGATGAGTGGCAAGAACATGTGGCCTGGATGGGGACGCGGAAGCGGAGTTTGGTCTATGGGTACATATTGTACCCTATATGAATTTCTTTTAATAATTCAACAAAAAGTCAAAATTTTCTTAAATAAACTTCACCTTAAGTTCCACAAAAAGAAAATTTCTCTTTGACTTCTTTTCAAAAAAGACAAATGTTTGGTCAAAATAGCATGAATAGTGACCTATAATAGCAAATAAATTTTGTCTTTTTCGCTGTGAAGTCAATGTTGGTTTCTTTTTGTGAAAATTTATATACTAGTGTGCAAGTAAGTCAAGTTTATTCCAAATAAAAAAAATCTCATATATATATATGGTGTATATACAACCTGGGACCAAAATGTATTTCCCGCCTGGATGGATACTTATGATAAACCAAAAATACAAACTTCCAACCCTGGGTGGGTCAGCGTAGAAGACGAATAACTTAGGACCCCAATACACCCCGCAAAAGAAAAAGAAAAATACCCCGCAAAAGAAAAAGAAAAAAAACCTTAGGACCCCAATATCTATCTGGCGTTGGATCGCCCAAGGGCGAACTATTTTATTTGGTTCGCCAGCGCCAGGGGAGCAGCTCCCAGCGAGCCAGTTCGCCAGGGCCGGGGCCGAAACTGCTCTACTATGGACGACAGTCACGGAAGCTGCCCAGTTAATACTCCGCCTCTACCACGTCGCTGCAACGCTCGCTCATACAGATAGAGGGACGCCCTCCTCTCTCGGCCGCCCCCTTGGGTTGCAAGCTGCCCCAGCTCACCTAGCTTCAAACCTCGACGCAAAGTAGTGATCCGTCCGCTGCTTGCGGTGCCTCGCCTGCCGCCTGCCGGGACCCCGTGCGTCCGCTGCTGTCGTTGTTGGCGGTCCGGTTCCTGCAACGGCCACCGCTCGTGCAGGTCCAAACCAACTGCATGCTATGCTAACCCGGCCTTTCTCCTCAGCGGCGCTGGCGCACACAAACACAACCGGCACGGGCCACACCGCCTCTGCTTCATCCGCCGACGACGGCATGCGCGCGGCCCATGTGGTTTGTCAGCACAGCGCTCGCGATACGCCGGACCCACTTCCACTTGGGCAGCAGTGACGCAACTGCATCTGCACTCGATCGGCCCTCCGCTGTTCCTGCCTCGCGTCGCGTCCCAGTCCATGCTCGCCCCTACTCAATCCAACTCTCCGACTCCCATGCCTCCCCCGGCCCCGGTGGCAGACGAGCTGCCGCTCATCGCTCCTCTCCCCCACCGTGTGGTGGTGGTGGTGGACCACCTCTGCTCTGCTTCGTGCGCCTCTCGTCGCCGATGCATGCTCAACCCCTTCCGCTTCATCAAACGCGCCATCCTCGCTTCGCCTGCCTGCCGCGCCAACTCCTCTGCCGCCATCACATCTTCTTCCCGCGGCGCCGCCCTTCTCACCAGGACGGTGTCAAGTACTCTACTTCTTCGCGCACCTGGACCTGGGCTCCGTTTCCGCCCTCGGCCACTACTGGCGTGCCGTGGGCTCCGGCGACTTGGTAAGCGTGCGCGCGCGCGCGCTCTGCATGGCAGAGCCGTCGCGGGGCCTCTGCCGCCGGTCCACCAAAGCTCCTCCCATCATTGCCGTACGTCCACCCGGACCCGGCCGGCCTTCCTTGTCCCCTCGCCGCTTCCGCCTCTGGCGCGCGGGCTCGCAACAGCCTGCTGCGCATGCAGGTTGTGTCTCTCTCCGCTTGCTGCGCTGCGCCCCCCGGCGGCCACGACGCGCCTGGGTTCAACCACGTTGCGCCTGCTCCTCTCCTGCCTGCCACAGCACAGTTCCCGATCTCAACGACGCTCACGAGATGGACACATTGGGCGTGCGTCGTAGAGATCAGCGCACGGAGGTCATCTATCTGCCTCCCTCCCCTCCTCACGTCCTCCGCCCGGAGCGCGTCTGCGAAGCTGGACTGGAGGCCACGCATGCCTCTATGCTCTATCGGCCGCCTTGCGCCGGGCCCGGGAGCCAGCCTCGCGACCGTTGTCGCCCGAGTCGACTGGCGGCGAGGGGAGCGCGAGCGGATGCGGCCATGCCGTCCCCAAGGCCACGACGCTGCCGACGGCGGCCATCGTCGTCGTCAGTCATCAGGGAGCTCTGCTTGCTTTCTCTTCTTAAGGCGCACCGCACCAGGGGAGCCGTTGTCTCTCCCCACTCCACCATGCCGCCACCCAATCCGGAGCCTCGCCTGCCGCCCAACTTTTTTTTTTCAAGAAGGGGGTTTACCCCAGCCTCTGCATGCATACGGCTCATCTTATTAATAAAAATATCAGCCGTCTGTCTCCGGCTTCTCCCCTGCGTCCTGGTAGCCCGTTCTCCTCCTCCTGGGCGGCAGTCGTCGCCGGCACCGGCAGGTCCACCTCCGCCTTCATCGCCATGGCTCACCTCGGGTTTGACGCTCCAACCGGCCTGACGAGGACACCTTTTTATACAAGATCAGGGGAGGGGACACCTGCACCTGCGTCGTCGTGGCTGCTGGATCGGGACCGCAGGCAGAAACTGAAACAGAGCAAACCTTCCTCTTGTTCAGTTTCGTCAGGTTTGGAAGCAGAGCAGAGCAGAGCAGCCTCCTCCATCTTCAGGTTCAGTAACAGTCACGCCATCTTCAGTTCCCGCCGTTGCTGCACTGCACGCTTGGGCTCGGCAAGAGCATGATCGCGTCTTTTCTCCCAACGACGTTGCATGCGATCTGTCTGTAATTAACACTACATGTTGCCTGGGCAGTGGCCTATGGCGCCGCCGCCGTCTGAGGTGGAGAACACCTGCTTCCGCCGCCGGCTGCGCCGCAACGACGTCGTCAGTCAGTCACCACTTCCCTGCAGGGTTCCTCCTCAAGTTGGATATTCTCAAGAGTCAAGTCAACTCATCCATATTACAGGGATTATATTGCATCTTCTCCTCCTCCTCCTCTTTAAACTAAACATGAATTGAGATAAGCATCATACTTCTTAAACATCATCTTCTGAATTTTTCATTTTGACAAGCTGTTTATTTCAGACATGTTCCTCTCCTATCTCTTCACCTAGAACTGCACCACTTCAAGTCACAGCTGTCTAGACCCTCTCTGGCTGTTGTTTATATCAGTTGCCAAATAAATATACGAAAAGAAATCAAATGCACGAAAATATCAAGGCTTCCCTATAGTAAATACTGTCACACACCTAGCCTTCTCTCTGCCATATGATGTGGCTCTCTCTGATAGATAATCACAGGTGCAGATAATAAGAAAGATTCTACTTCATTTCATATCAAAACGATGAGTTTTGACACTTTACCTATATATTGATGTGAAAAATTAGCTGGATGGCATCAGTAACATGGCCATTCCTCTGCAAAGCACTAGGTACAGTCATCAAGCAGCTCAACGCCTACTGGCAAACATCACTTGGGATTGCGATCCATCAAATTACCAGAGAGCAACAAAGAAAAAGAAATGCCCAGTTCCTGGATGCAGAGAAGCACTGACATTTTCCAACACAATCATGTGCAAAGATTGCAGCAAAGAGCACCGCCTCTATTGTTCAGGACCTCTTTGACAAGGAACAAATCAAATAAGCAAGGGAAGATTTGGAAACTCAACTTTAAACAACTCATGGGCTAACAAAACAGGTCTACCTGAATTCAGAGCTCAAGGAACATGGCAATGCAGTAATTATAAGGTGTTCCAAACAAATGTAGATGCACAGAAGAATTGAAAGATGCAAATAATGGGGGTTGTCTGTCTTGCCAAACCCTTAAGTTGATTATCTTGGTCACAACAAGACGAACAATGCAGCAATGGCATCTCAAGCAGTGACTACATGCGGACAATATACGGAAACAAAATCAAATGCACGAAAATATCAAGGCTTCCCTATAGTAAATACTGTCACACACCTAAAGTTCTCTCTGCTATATGATGTGGCTCTCTCTGATAGATAGTCACAGGTGCAGATAATAAGATTGTATTTCATATCAAAATGATGAGGTTCAACAGCCACGTTATCATCAACCGGTTTATTTAACCTAGGGATGGCAGTTTTGCCCATGGGTATGGGTACCCGCGGGTCCCTAAAATAGTGGGCATGGATAAGACTTGGCAAGATTTGATACTCATGGGTATGGGTATCCATACCCGCAAAATATATGGGTAGGGCATGGGTAAGAAATTGTGCCCATGGATAACCCAGTGGATACCCAGAAAAAAAGTAACTTCTATGGCCAAACCCTCAATCCCTCATTCCATAAACCGACCATAGTCATAGGATCGCAACTTATAGATCACCACTCCTCCTCCAACCTATGTGACTCATCGAAATAATGAAATCTTGACTAATCAGCAACGGACTCTTGCCCAACACTCGGAGCAATATACCCTAGTTCCCATGGCCGCCTCTCTTTGTGTCGGCCTTCTACCAACCACTTATTGTACTCCCTTTCCACCTCTAATAGGCCCATATCGCAGGAGGCAACGTCTATGCTAAACTGATCGCCAATCATCACTTGAATTTTAGACTCATTTCTATAATTTCTCAACATGTAAATGTTATATACTGTACCCATCGGATACCCATCGGGTATGGGGTATGGGTATGGGTGTCAATTTGTGCCCATGGGTCTTGAAATGGGTGGGTATAGCAAGTTTTTGTGGGGATGGGTTTGGGCAGAAAAGGGTTGTACCCGCCCATACCCTACCCATTGCCATCCCTAATTTAACCGAGCCTTCTTGCTGGGTCTAGGCTTGGCGCTGAGAAAAATAAACATGAGGATCGGTACAGTATGTAAGAATAACACATCAAGGATAAAAACAAGTGCATAGCTCACCCAGGAACTGTTTTGAGGGGTGGAAGCTTTGTGGCCGATGACTCGCCAGAAGATGAGTGGGAAGTGCCCTGATAATTTGAATCAGATAGATTAAGAGGCTGTCGGAAACAACCCGCCTTGGGGCAAGAAGTGTCAAGAGTATAAGAAACCTCTGATCGGCGTTCCGAACCGGAGTGTTCGGTAAACCGGCGGAGGTAACTACCTGGCCACTGTGCCGGGTCGTGTGGCGAGCTTCGTGTTGCTGCGTCTTCAAACACTAGTAGAAAAAGGACCTAATGTGAGACACATTAGTCCCGGTTTGATTTTGGCCCGGTACTAATGGTACCATTAGTGCCGGTTCGAACGGCTATGCATTAATGCCGGTTCGTGTTGAACCTTTAGTACCGGTTCGTGCCACGAACCGGTACTAAAGGGGTGGTGGCAGGCTGGTGTCAGGCCGGGGACCTTTAGTACCGGTTCGTGCCATGAACCGGGACTAAAGGGGTCTGACCTATAGTCCCGGTTGGAGACACAAACCGGGACTATAGGGCGATTTTCAAACTCTACCCCCCCTGTGTATCGCCATTTCAGTTTTGAAAAAATCAAAAGAAAAATGATAAAAACTTCAAAAAATAAAATCCTTCGAGAGGTAGTTATATTACTACATCTACTAGTTAGGAAAATTTGAAAACTTCAATTTGGACATGTTTTGCAAAAAGTGTAGGGAAAATGTAAAACGACTATAACTTTTCAGCACGAAAATCTGCATACGATTTTGACAGCCGACGGCCTGTTTGCAATTTTTTAGAATCCTCAAATTCCAAAAGGAAAAAAAGATATGCTCAAATTTCAGTTTTTTTGGTTAAATCTGGTCAAACTACTTATTCAAGAAGTATTAATGTTACTACATAATTATTCAAGAATATTAGTGTTACTAAATAATTATTTCAATTTTTTGAATTTTGGTCAAATCTGGTCAAACTATGGTCAAACTATGGTCAAACTTATTCAAAAAATATTAGTGTTACTAAATAATTACTGTTTTTTAGAATAATAGTTTCAAACTCAAACGGTGAAACGTGTGACCTAATGCTCAAGCTAAACTGCTGAGGGTTAATAGGATTGTCAGCTTACATTTGTCAGGAAAACAACAAATGCAGACTTGGAAAGTAGAGGGAATAGAACTCCAAAGTTAAGCGTGCTCAGGCTGGGGGAGTGAGAGGATGGGTGACCAGCCGGGAAGTTAGACAATTTGGAATGAGTGATCCACACTTGAGTAGTTAAGAGGGGTGATTAGAGACTAAATCATCAAATAATTTAGAAAATTGAAAATAAAATAAAAATTCAAATTTTTTTCCAAAATTTTCAGATTTTTTTAAAAAAAAAACCTTTAGTACCGGTTGGTAACACCAACCGGTACTAAAGGCCCCCCATACCACAGCGCGAGCTCACGCCACGTGGTGGACCTTTAGTGGCGATTCGTGCCGAACCGGTACTAAAGGGGGGGGGGCCTTTAGTCTCCACTCTTTAGTGTCGGTTGCAGAACCGACACTAAAGGCCCTTACGAACCGGTGATAAAGCTTCGTTTTCTACTAGTGAAAATAAAGTTGGGGTCCAAGTAAGCAAGAGGGTGAGAAAATTTTACTTTCCGGTTTGCTCGACGGATTTTCGATGTTGGCAGAGGATCTGAATCGGAGGAAAGAATGATTACCTCTACGTCATCAGCTTGACTGCCTTCAGCGTCGTCCTGATAATAGTCATCGTCAATGAGGTGTATGAAAAATGAACCAAGAGAGTCAAGTTCTACCTCTGAGTCCAGATTAGCCACATCGTCATCAGCATTTGGCTCGGAAGACGCAGTGGTCCTTTTCTTGGCAGGTTTTTTAACAACCTCGGTCTTCGGGCGAAGTGGCTTGGCCGGTTTATCTTGTGGTTTTGCCGGTTTATCTTGTGGCTTTTTCTTCCAGAACGGATCATCGCCCTGTCAAAGATGGACACGATTTTCCATAAGATATTTTGAAAGAAGCAAGTTAAAGTAAAAAAGGGTATATCATCCTTACCTTTGGCGGTTTATTGGAAACACAGAAAGGGCTTAATCCGGTCTGGCTACAGACAGCCTCCGGTTCATTCAACATCTTCTTCACAGCCTCAGTAACTTCCGCATCTGTAAGCTGAATATCAATGTGTCGTTGAGGATCCTTCAAACTCCCTGTGTATTCACACATCAAACCGGGGCGCCAGCTTAAGGGCAGAATACTCTAGCTTATCCAACAACGAGCAAATCAACACCTGTTAAACTGTTCGCCATGAAGGCTCTAAGCTTTGACAGTTGTGGGGCATAGTTGGACCTTTCCTTTGTAGTCAACCTCTGAGGAAAGAGATGTGTATTGCTAAGACGGTGAGGCCTGTAACCCGGTAAGGGGTTTTCGTCAGTTGGAGATGTGTCTTTGCAGTAAAACCAAGTTTGGTTCCACTCCTTGGGGGTGACTGTGAAGCTTGGCGTGAGGGAAGCTGACTTCCTTCCTTTTTTGAACCGCCATTCCGCCAAGTTCAGTATTGGGTCCATCTGTGAACTCTGTGCGACGGTTTAAGTGGAAGAAATCTCTAAACAAATCAACTTTGGGCTCTTCTTGAAGGTAAGCCTCACAAAAACACTTGGAAATGGCAGATGTTGGACACAGAGTTTGGACCGATGTCCTGAGGGTGAAGCTGGAAACTGGCAAGTACGTCTCGGAAGAATTTTGAACCGGGAGGGCTAAAACCTCGACCCAGATGGTCAACAAAAACCACTACTTCTCCGTCCTTGGGTTCAGGAGGATTTTCTGGACCAGGGGCCCTCCAGTGGATGACCTCTTTCTTGGCTAAGGCACCAGTTGCGACACATCTGCTCAACTGTTCTTCAGTGACTCGGAAAGGAGCCCAGTTGCACTCATAGACTTGTTTGGCCATTTCAATGACAAGCTGAAACATAATTAATGCCGGTTTAAGATTCACAATTGACAACTATAAAGCGATGCGAGGATGTATACATATTGTTAAACCGGGGTTTGTTATTGGTAAACCGGAGTCTGACAATGGAGATAGTACAATGACGAATGCATTGGCGGTTCAATAGGGGACTAATGGTATCTACTGGGTCATCATTTTTCTACGGGATTAAACCGCCTAATCTGGTATTGAAGATACAAGTCTAAAGATGCGTAAGTGAAGGAAAAACAAGTTTCACAGCTTGGCATGGTAATTTCAGATCTGCCGTGCGTTGGAAAATCAAAATATATTCTGACCTAATTTCAAGTGCTCGAAGAGTTCAGCAAGTTCAGATGAGTTTCATATAAGGCACTACCCTAACAAGGAAAAAGGAGTTTAAACTACAAGGGCACTGGAAAAAATCAGATCTAACTAGTCATTGGTATTACTGAAGAGGAACAAGGAAGAACAGCTCCAAGAGCTTCGAAGAACTACGAAGAACACTGGACCCTAATGGTGGATCTGGAGTGAGGAGAAGAGGAACTTACTGGTGCTGAGGAAGCAGCGGAGGATCTCCGCGTTTCTCTGGTGCGGTCAGGTTGATGCAGCGGCCGTTGTTGAGGCAGAGGCGAAGGTCGACGGCGGCGGCGGAGCTCGATGGTTGGTTGGCACGAGGAAGAAGACGATGCGAAGAGGCACGGGGGGGGGGGAAAGTGAAAGGACCCCTCGGCCTTATTTATAAGGTGAATGGATAGGTGGCAGCCGCGAGAATCGAGGAGCCCGAAAAATGGGATATGTGACAGCTCTATTGCCTCGATTGTCGGAGGCCCATTAATAAAGGTGGATTATGCGCAGTTCTTAATAACAGATGACGTCATGGCTATTTATCATGGTCCTGAAAAGTGACGTCATGGTGGTTTACAAGATTTCTGTGAAGATGATGATGCGTTGAGGATTGACATGAACCAGTTCAAATCAATCTGGGGCCTAATGTTGGGGATATTACTACTCGGCATAAACCGGCCAGGAGAGGCCGGGTTAACCCCATAATGATTCACTGTATCTGAAGCCCATGAAGACAAAGACGGTGACGCTTTATGAAGGCCCAGGGCCCCAAAGCCGGTTTAAGGCCTGTAGACATAAACCGGCATTGATATGTAAACTTGTGTTGTAACATAGAAAGAGTAGAGACCGAGCCGGACACGTTTATGAGCCGGCCTCGGGATTCTGTAAACCGACGGGCGTCAACCCATGTATATAAGGGGACGATCCAGCGGCGGTTTAGGATAACAGACAACAACTCGAGACTCAGGCAAAGCGTATTCGCTCCCTGGTCATCAAAACCCTAGCAATTCCACAACAACTGGATTAGGCCTTTACCTTCACCGCAAGGGGCCGAACCAGTATAAACTCTCTGCGTCCCTTGTCCGCTTTAACCCCTTTAAGCTAACCCGTAGCAATGGCTCCACGACTAAGTCCTTCCCCTAGGACATCTGCCGTGACAAAACCACGACAGTAGTGCTACAACTTCTGTATGAAACTGCTCCGAAGTGAATTTGATGGACTGAAACTGATTCTGTTGAAGCGGAGCAGTCCCAAACAGGCCTACTCTTCAAGTCGTAGGAGTCCAGGTTCGGTGCAACTTTGTGCCGGCGTGCACTATTTATAAGGCCATCCAGCCGTGTATCGAGGGAGAGTTTTTTTTATGTTGAGTTAAACTATTAAATCGCCAGCTTCGGCGTCGGCCAAGACTGCGCATGAGACAAGTTGAAGAATCAATCTGGTCCCGTTTTCTTTGGCTAGAAGATTAGGGGCAAGGCCTCTAGTTTACTATTGATTCCCTCCGAATCATCCACGTACTTCCGACGATGGTGTGCGTGTTGTTTAATTAGGTTTGCATCTAGTAAACCTAGTTTCTCAACTGTTCATTATTGTTTTGCGGCTTGATTGTTTGGGAAGTTAGACAAGGAAGGTTTGCATATGAGATCAATGTACCATGAAAGATTGGGGAGAGCATTCGCGCCATCGATTTTCTATCGGCAGTCGCATCAAGTGGTATCAGAGCAAGGTTGATCCTGCTACATTTTTGTCTGCTATTTGATTAAATTGTTTGAAAGATGGTGAACTTGCAGCATGAGAAATCTGATCATGAGGAGGGCGATGAACTTCCAGAGGATCTGGAGACAAGTGATGATTTGCGTATCCATCTGATGTCGATCAAGTGAGCCAACAAGAAATTTGGGACAAGGGTTGAGGAGTTGTCTGCAAATATTCTAGGCGTCGAGGACAGGTTGAATGAGCATTTGACTGCCAGCGACCGACAATGCACTGATAGTCTACAGCTGGTGAATGAGAGTCTTAATCGGCTCACCGCAACAGTTCAGTGCCTTCAGGAGAGAGATGTGGCGCCCTGACAGTCCCGCTCACCATGATGACGTCGTGACCGCAACAATGATGACGACGGTGATTTTTCTGAGGACTCCGATGCCCGTGGAGGCTTACCTCACCGACCACGGCACGAGGCCGGGGCTCACCACCATGTTGGGCGGCGCCGTGACCATGGCGGCAATGGTGGCCAAGAGGATGATGGTTTGGGTCGAATCAAGATAATCAATGCCTTTTGTGAATAACAATATTTATTTATTTATTTTGTGGGATAATGCATGGTATTTAAGGTAACCTTATTATTAACATGATGAATCATATACTTAGGTATTTTTCTCGATAGGCAGTATATTAGGTGTTGCCTGCTTCTTCCTATGGTACTATTTTTTAGGCTCAGTTACCGCGCATAGGCTCCATTATAGTGTTTACAAATTTTGTAAAACAGTAGATAAAAGGAAGTAGATGTAGCATGGTATATATGTTTCTGCAAACGTACCAGCGAATATCTCGAGTAGCAATACTTCTTAATCAAATCACCAAATAGCCACATATTTATTATGACCAATGTTACTCTGAAACTATTTTCTACAATCTTCAAAAGATTTGACATTTTTGTTTGCCTGAGGTCAAAGATGAATCAGTGAACATATACTAATTTTCTCTCAAAAGCAAATCAGTACTACAATTTGACATACAAAGCATTGAAAGGAGGCATACGATAAGGATGCTGGTGACTATGCTGGCACTTTTTATAGGGCTCGTGTTGTGCTGGACGTGAGGAATCCTCTGAGGAACCACGTTTCAATTGTGAGGAAGGGAAAAAGGCAGATCTTCAGGGTCAAATATGAGAGGCTACCGGACTGGTGTGCAGTATGTGGCATGATAGGTCATCTTCATACGTCGCACGGCCACGGTGTCCATGCTGCCTCTAAACTGGTGTTTAAGGATTTGCGAGCTTCCTGGAGTGGACGTGGTGGTGGAAGAGGCTCCATGATTCAGGATGGTATTTCCCCTGCTGCCTCAGGAGGAGGCTCTGGTAATGTGGTTCAATCAGCCATGGAGGTGGATAACAAGCAAGGCGAGATGGGCACTACTGTCGAAGGCGATCCTAGCAGGAAAAGGGATGCTAACGATAACCAAGCTCCACCGGCGGTATCTATTATTGCTCCAGCTAGCTCGGGTGGAGGTGTCATACCGCCAAGCCCATCTGGCAAGCAAGACCCAAAAAGAGTTAGAACAGGTGCTAATGCTGTTCCTATTGGTCTGAACAAATCAAAGAATGTGTCTACATCGGCGGGCCCTTTCGAGGGGCACCGCCGGGAGCAATGAATCTCATCAGTTGGAACTGCCGGGGGGCGGGGAACTCCCGGACAGTTCTTGAAATTGCGACGATCTCTCAGTCGCATTCCCCCATGCTAGTCTTTCTCTGTGAGACTAGACAAAAAGCTTCAAAAATGAGAAGGACACGATCTCGTATTGGCTTAAAAGGTTTTGATGGTGTTGATAGTTCTGGGATGAGTGGGGGACTAACTCTCTTCTGGCACGAGTCCTATTTGGTGGAGATCATGGACAAAAATGACCGTTACATTGATGCTCTGGTCAGGGAGCACGCTGATGCAACACAGTGGAGGGTTACCTTTGTGTACGGTGAACCTCGCGTCGAGAACCGGCATCTAATGTGGTCCAAATTGCAAGCTCTATCAAATACAAGTGAATGTCCATGGTTAGTGATTGGTGACTTCAATGAAGCTCTTTGGGATTTTGAACACATGTCTGCTACACCAAGACCTGAACCACAAATGATTGCATTCAGAGATACTCTAGAGATCTGTGGCCTGGTTGATCTTGGTTTTTCTGGCATACCATTTGCTTATGACAATCTGCGAGCGGGAGCAGCCAATGTGAAAGTGCGGCTGGATAGAGCTACAGCTACAAATGACTGGCGCAATCTTTTCCCGTTCTACTCTGTACAGCATGTAGTTTCGCCCTGCTCTGACCATGTGGCACTGGTACTTAAAGGGATCCCGGACTCGGGTCAGCAGGGTCCCAAGGCCAGGCGTTATGAAATTTTCTGGGAAAGGGACATCTCGCTACCGGAGGTGATTAAGGAAGCTTGGGAGTCCGTGGGCAGTGTAGACAACCTGGAAAAACTTCAAACAGGCCTGAGCAAGACCCTAGCTACGCTAAGTGTATGGGGTAATAAAAAGTTTGGGAATATATCCTGGGAGTTGGCCAAGTCACGCACTCAGTTAGAAGAACTGATGAGTATGAATGCCGATAGGCAAGATATAAGAAATATTACTGATAAGATGAACGAACTAATTTATCAGGAGGAAATGATGTGGCTTCAACGTTCTAGAATTATGTGGCTGAAAGAAGGCGACCGTAACACCAAGTACTTTCAGAGTAAAGCAGTTTGGCGAGCTCGCAAAAACAGAATTCGAGAACTCAACACTATTGGTGTGATTCATTCAAATTTTGAGGATATGGCCGCCCTGACAAATGATTATTTCAAAGAGATTTTTACTGCTGATCCGAGCTTGAATGCGTCTTGGGTGCTTGATTTGCTGGAGGTTAAAGTTTCAACCCAGGATAATGAGAGGTTGTGTGCCCCCTTTGGTGACAAGGAAATATCTGATGCACTTTTTCAGATTGGGCCATTGAAGGCCCCTGGCCCGGATGGTCTACCGGCAAGGTTTTTTCAGCGGAACTGGGATGTGCTAAAAACTAGTGTAATCACAGCAGTCAAAGATTTTTTTGCTACCGGCGTAATGCCGGAAGGGGTAAACTCTACTTCCATTGTTCTTATTCCCAAAATTCCTAATCCATCTAATTTATCTCAGTACAGGCCTATAAGTCTATGCAATGTCATTTATAAGATCATTTCCAAATGCTTGGTGAACCGCTTGAGACCATTACTTGATGATATAGTCTCTCCAGAGCAGAGTGCCTTTATTCCAGGGCGTATGATCACAGATAATGCGCTAGTGGCCTTCGAGTGTATTCATCATATTAAGCAAGAGAAGGATCCAACAAAGAGTTTCTGTGCTTATAAGCTTGACCTTTTGAAGGCATATGATAGGGTGGTTTGGAAGTTCCTAAAGCAGGTGATGCAAAAGCTGGGTTTCGCTCAACGATGGGTAGACTGGATAATGTCTTGTGTCACATCGGTGAGGTATTCTGTCAAACTCAATGGGACCCTCTTGGATTCATTTGCACCAACGCGTGGTCTTCGGCAGGGCGATCCTCTATCACCGTTCTTATTCCTTTTTGTGGCGGACGGACTCTCGGCTATTATGAAGCATTATGTATCTTCGGGTGAGTTATCTCCGATTAAGGTATGCAGACGAGCCCCGGGCATATCACACCTTTTGTTTGCGGATAATACTATGTTGTTTTTTGAGGCAAACCGAGCACAGGCTGAAAAAGTCAGATTGGCCCTGGATCAATATGCAAGTGCAACTGGACAATCTCTAAATTTTGATAAGTGCTCTATCCTCTTTGGTTCGACTTGTCCAGTTAATATCCAGGAGGAAGTTAGGGGGGCACTAAATGTTACTACTTTGGTCTTTGAGGAGAAGTACCTTGGTCTTCCTACCCCTGATGGTCGCATGTCAAAGGGGAAATTTCAGAACCTACAGATGAGTCTAACGAAGAGGTTGATCCAGTGGGGAGATGGGCATCTTGCCCAACCTGGGAGGGAAACTCTTATTAAATCTGTTGCTCAGGCCTTACCAACCTATCTTATGGGTGTGTTCAAACTTCCTTTCTCTGTATGTGATGAATTTACAAGAATGGTAAGACCGTTTTATTGGGGTGCTGAAAAAGGTAAAAGGAAGGTGCATTGGCGCGCTTGGGATGACTTGGTGCAACCAAAGAGTAAAGGAGGTGCGGGGTTCAGAGATTTTAGAATATTCAACCAAGCCTTACTAGCGAGGCAAGCATGGAGACTAATTTATAAACCTGACAGTCTCTGTGCGCAAGTGTTAAAAGCAAGATATTACCCGAATGGCAATATTCAGGATACTGTTTTCTCTGGCAATGCTTCGTCTTCGTCGCAAGCTATTAGCTATGGCCTTGACCTCTTGAAGAAGGGCTTAATTTGGAGAGTGGGGAATGGCAGAAGTATCCGCGTGTGGCGTGATAACTGGATCCCGAGACCCTTCTCCTACAAACCCATTACTCTGCAGGGGAGATGTAGGATACGATTTGTCTCAGATTTGCTGAATAATAATGGGTCATGGAATGCTGCTGTGCTACAGGAATTCTTCCTTCCAGCTGATGTGGTCGAAATTTTGAAGATTCGGGCTTCCCCCCGTCAGGAGGATGACACACTTGCTTGGGGTCCCGGTAAATACGGAGTTTTTTCGGTCAGAAGTGCATATGAGTTTGGTTTTGAAGAGGCTCACAGGAGCTCCGCTACGGGATCTAGTGCTCATCCGGATGGGCGTCGCAGCTGCTGGAAACTAATTTGGTCCTCTGATGTTCTCCCCACGGTCAAGAACTTTGCATGGCGGGTAGCTACTAACTCGCTGCCAACATGGAGAAACAAAAATAGGAGAGGACTGGAAGTGCATGCCTTGTGCCCTGTTTGTGCTTCAGAACCGGAAGACTGCCATCATGCGCTGTGCCGTTGTACGCTGTCAAGAGGCCTCTGGGACACGATGTCTGAAGTTTGGCCGCTGCCGTGCCTAGCAACAGTACTAAATAATGGTGATGAATGGCTTTTGCATATGCTAGAACCACTACAGGAAGTGGAAAGATCCATGGTCCTCATGACGTTTTGGAGAGCCTGGCATATTCGGAATGAGATCGTGCATCATAAACCTCCTCCGCCTATGGAAGCTTCTAAAAGGTTTTTGGTGAGCTACATGGATTCTCTCATTGGTATTAAAACAGATCTTTCATCTGATCCCAATAGAGGAAAGTCGTACATCACGTATGAGCCCAGAATGCCACATGCGATACTGAATATAGCCGAGCGCAAATGGTCTGCTCCTAAGCTGGGTTGGGTGAAGCTTGAAATTGATGGTTCGTTTATGGATGATGGGTCTGCTGGTGCTGGGATGGTGTTACGAGATGATAAGGGTGCAATTATATTCTCGTCCTGCAGACAGTTATTTTCTTGCCGAGATGCTCTTGAAGCCGAGCTTTGTGCGTGTATGAAAGGTTTGTCCTTTGCACTACAGAGAAGTGAACTACCGGTGCAGATGGAGATGGATTCAATAGTGGCGGTCAAATTAATCCAGGCTTCGGGGATGGACAGATCGGTCTACACGTCGGTCATCAAAGAGATTAAATACCTAATGTCCCTTCGTGAAACTTGTATTACTCATGTAAATTGCAGCTAAAATAAGGTTAGTGATAGTCTAGCAAGATTTGCTCGTGTTGAGGGAAGAACCTTGACTTGGCTAGGGTCTGGCCCTCCAGAAGTTTTAGAGCTAGCTGCGATTAATTGTATGAACCTTGGGAACGAGTAATACAATATTTTCATCCGCAAAAAAAAGATTAGCTGCAGCTTGGGCGAGACAGTCAAAACCTGTAAAGTGCAATCATGTGAAGCATCGACAGAACAACATCCGTACGAACAGCTCAAAAGATCAATCTAGCATCCTTGTGCATGAGCGCCGTCTTTGTCGATCATGCCGATGGCTTGATCCAGCACGCTGCCACCATCTCGAGTATTGACGTGCTACAACTAAACTTGTACAAATGCGATTAGTCGACTTCAACCATGATGTCAAACTGTACATGTTTTAAGGAATATCAAAATTAGAACTACATACTGTTCTGTACTATTTTTGTTGTACAGTTCTATACCGTAGATTTGTAGTAAAACAACTTGATGGAAGAACTCAAGTTAGTCCATCCAAATTTATTTCAGTATGCTCTGCATTCACAAAATATCTAGCTTTATAAAGTACCTTCTTTTTTCCCTCAAAATATCTTGCCAATCGAAACTCAGCACCGAGAAGGCTTTCTTTTCCTTTTTCTATTTTGAGGGAACCAGCGGAAGACCCGACAGAAGAAGCATGTGCGTTTGAGCTGCCGAGGCACATCTTTTCATCCAACGGTTATAAGTGGATCGATGGAAGGAGGCCACTCATACTTTTGGCATAGCGTGCACTGTGAATAACTTCTAAATCTAGATGCAAAAGTTCCAGCAGTTAGAAATATTTATACATTTGTCTTGCTTACGACGGCTTCTGTTTTCACGTCCATGGAATGAAATTTCAACTATGAAGTACAACATACGCTAAAAAGCAAGATTATTGCTATTAATTGAATGTGCCAAAATTAATCATAATATCCTTTTTGAACCAATTAAACTAATGTCGAGATAGACCTTATAATATCGATTATTGCTATTAATTGAATGTGCCAAAATTAATCATAATATCTCTTTTGAAACATAATTTCTTTGAGTAATAACCCCGAATGCTAAAATGTCTACATTATTAGAGTATGCAATTCAATGTCAAGAATTGACCGTAAAAAAATGTCAAGAATTTTTCTGTCATTTCGTTGGCATATTATATATACAGGATCTCATTGATGCAGCGGCATAAACTGAACACCAAGAAATATTAGAACACGTTGAGAATACCTAATTACACATTAAGGGAAAAAGTATCGTGCTTTCACCCATGGCCACAACTTCCATGATGCTACTACTTTGCACAATAGAAACAATGACATGTCATCATTAACACTGAAAATAAGAGACTGGACGCACCTGCATCATTTAGTAGAATAAAAATTCCTAGCGCTGAAGAGGAAAGAAGAAAAATATTGTGTAAGCAAAAAACATGATGCACACTTGTCACGTTGATATTTTAGATCTGCTTTAGAAGTATTGTCCAAACAAATTCGACCGTCCTGCTGTAAAAACTAAAGCCACACCGATGATATTACAAATTAAACAGCTTGCTGAGAACCAAAATCAGAGCAAAAGTGTAAGTTACAAACGCAATAGAAATTTTATTTTAAAAAATAGGCACCATAAAGTCCACATCAGTCTGGATTTACGTCGTGTTAGCTGTCCCATCCTATGCAGAAGTGAATGGATCAGCAAAAACATGATGTCAATGGTCGTACTGAACCGTCGTTCGCAACCAACCACAGAAAGAAAAGGTGCAACATGGAAGATAGACATACAAAGCACAGACTCTGCAGTACAGAATCGATGCAACATCGTCCATCATATAGTTGTTGTTTTGGGCCTTCTGGTGTTGCAGGCTGGAAACACCTACGACAGCCAAGAAGAGGAGAAGGCCAGCTAAGCCGAGACATGTCTGAGCCCCAGCTAAGCCGAGAACAGGCCCTCACGCAGAGAAGACCAGCAGACAGCAGTCCACGACGTTGTGGCCAGGGCTGTGCATCGAGCATTACAACGTGGTAGAGAGAAGACACGGGGGAGGATGCGCTGCCCCGCAACAGGAGGAACCCAAGGCTGGACCTTGATCCAAATTTCATGGGAACCATGAGGACGGCGGCGGCGTGCTGTGGAGATTGAAACAGGGGAGAGGGTAGAGAAGAGATTGATTTCTGTTGTGCATGATGTGTAGATTGAAGTAAGGGAGGGGCAGGGAGACACAGAGATTGATTTTTCTTTTCTTTTCGTGTGATGTGGAAACTGAAACAGGGAAGTCTCGGGGGAGATAGAGATTGCTTTTTTTATTTCTTTCTTGCGTGATGGGGAGATTGAAGCAGGGAAGAGTCGGGGAGAGATAGAGATTGAGTTTTTTTGTCTTGGGAGGAGGTTGATATTCGATAGTCCCAAACTCTAGGGGAACATTACGGTTAAAGAAACAATCATAGCTTTCCATCGTTTAATCCAACGGTAATTATGTGGTCAGACGTGAGAATTAACGTGGTAACTCGGATGGTGCCTCCAATTAGTAAATATAAGAAAGATCTTGTATGGTAGGATAATAAGAACCATACTCACGAGCAACCAACGACATGAGCTGATATGAAGCGACTCATGAGGGAACATTTTGTACCTGCTTATTACACTCGCCAGCTTCATAGTAGACTGCGTCGTCTAGTGGAATGTACAAAATCAGTTGATGAGTACTATAAAGAGATGCAAGTTTTGATGATCCGTACAGCTGTGTCTGAGCCTACGGAGGCGATCATGGTCCATTTTTTTGAGGGGTTAGAAGAAAAGATGTGTGACCACGTTGATTTAGTGCAATATAATGATATTCATGAGTTACTTCATCAAGTCGAGCATGCTGAACGTTGGGTATTGGAGAAGCAAGCTTCATAGACTCATCCAACTTACAACAGTGGCGACGTGGTTTTTCTCCTATTGAGGGGTTTAGTGCGAAACCGGCTACTTCTTATAAGTCGGAAAGCATTGAACAAACCAAAGTGGCTGATGCGCCAAAGGAGTTTTCTGATGTTTCATCTAGTGCGACATCTTCTTGTCACCGTAATATTATTTGCCACAAGTGTGGAGTACGTGGACACATGAAGCATGAATATTCCAATCACAAAAGGGTTCTACTTGTTGATGCAGAATATATTTCAGAATATGAAGATGAGTGATACGTCTCCAACGTATGTACTCTTCTAAACTCTTTTGCTCTTGTTTTGGACTCTAATTTGAATGATTTGAACGAAACTAACCCGGACCGACGCTGTTTTCAGCAGAATTGTCATGGTGTTATTTTTGTGCAGAAATCAAAGTTCTCGGATTGACCTGAAATTTTACGAAGAATTTTTGTGGAATATATAAAAATATTGGCGGAAGAATATACCAGAGGGGGGGGGGCACCCGCAGGGGGCGACCCCCAGGGCGCGCCTAGCGAGCTTGTGGCCCCCTGGACCTTCGGCAACCCTAACTCCAACTCCATATATACCTATTCGCCAAGAAAAAAATTAGAGAGAAGGATTCATCACGTTTTACGATACGGAGCTGCCGCCACCTCCCGTTCTTCATCGGGAGGGCTAATCTGGAGTCCGTTCGGGGCTCCGGAGGGTGGAATTCGACGCCGTCGTCATCATCAACCTTCCTCCATCACCAAATTCGTGATGCTCACCGCCGGGAGTGAGTAATTCCTTCGTAGGCTTGCTGGACGGTGCTGGGTTGGATGAGCTTTATCATGTAATCGAGTTAGTTTTGTTAGGGCTTGATCCCTAGTATCTAATATGTTCTGAGATTGATGTTGCTATGACTTTGCTATGCTTAATGCTTGTCACTAGGGCCCGAGTGCCATGATTTCAGATCTGAACCTATTATGTTTTCATGAATATATTTGTGTTCTTGATCCCATCTTGCAAGTTATACGCACCTATTACGAGTTATGATCCGCATACCCCAAAGTGACAATAATTGGGTTTCTTTTCGGTGATTGCCGTAGTTTGAGGAGTTCATGTATTTACTAAGTGCTAATGCTTTGTCCCGGTTCTCTATTAAAACAAGGCCTTAATATCCCTTAGTTTCCTTATGGACCCCGCTGCCACGGGAAGGTAGGACAAAAGATGTCATACAAGTTCTTTTCATAAGCACGTATGACTATATATGGAATACATGCCTACATTACATTGATGAATTGGAGCTAGTTCTGTGTCGCCCTCGGTTAATTATAATTGCTACATGATGAATGCCATCCAACACAATTATCCATCGCTGATCCAATGCCTACGAGCTTTTCACATATTGATCTTTGCTAAGTTACTTCCACCGTTGCTACTGTTACAATCACTACAAAACTACTACTGTTACTATTGCCACTGTTACCGTTACTATCATACTACTTTGCTACTGATCACCTTGCTGCAGATATTAAGTATTTCAAGTGTGGTTGAATTGACAACTCAACTACTAATACTTGTGAATATTCTTTGGCTCCCCTTGTGTCGAATCAATAAATTTGGGTTGAATACTCTACCCTCGGAAACTGTTGCGATCCCCTATACTTGTGGGTTATCAAGACCTTTTTCGAGCGTCATTGCCGGGGAGCATAGCTCTATTTTTTGAGTCACTTGGGATTTATATTTGTTGATCACTATGAAGAATCTGAAAGATACCAGAACCAAGATCGTTCCCTCTAAGACGAGGGGAGGTAAGGAACTGCCATCACACTCCGCACTTGATTCGCCTTCTGTTTTGAGTAAGCTTGCGACACCACCACCTGCTATTAATCCTGATATGTCGCAAGTAATTGATGATGCTACTTCTTCTATGAATGATGCTTATGATCATGCTAGTACTTTGCTTGATGATGTGTCACCGGGTGAATTTCTTGTTGAACAACTTGCTAGAGCTAAAGATATTGAGAATGCTGAAACTGATGAAATTATTGAAACTGAAAAATTTGAAACACCTATTAGACCTAGCTCTCCTAGATATGAATTTCCTGATATACCTGAGGGTTATGTTATGAATGGAGAGGCAGCTAGGGATTTTCTTTCTTGTAAGGATAGAGACGATCTTAAGAAATTGCTAGTCTAGTTGAAAGAAAAATCTTTGAATGCTAGAATGAAATATGATCCTAAGTTTGCTACTTCACCTATCTTTGTTAGTGATAAGGATTATGAATTCTTTGTCGATCATGAGTTAATTACTTTGGTTGAATCTGATCCTTTCCATGGTTATGAATCTAAAACTATTGTGGCACATCTTACTAAGCTGAATGATATAGCCACCCTATTTGTTCTTGATGAAAAAATTCGCTACTACTATATTCTTAAGTTGTTTCCTTTCTCATTAAAGGCTGATGCTAAGATATGGTTTAATTTTCTTGCTCCTGGTTGTGTGCGTAGTCCCCAGGATATGATATATTGCTTCTCTGAAAAATATTTTCTTGCTCATAAGAATCAAGCTGCTTTACAGGAAATATTTAACTTTGTGCAAATTGAAGAAGAGAGTCTCCCACAAGCTTGGGGGAGGCTTCTACAATTGCTTAATGCTTTTCCTGATCATCCTCTCAACAAAAATGAAATACTTTATGTCTTTTATAATGGACTAACCGATGCTTTTAGGGACCACCTAGATAGTTGTGTTGATTGTGTTTTCAGGGAACGAACTGTGGAACAAGCTGAAGAACTATTGAATAATGTATTGAGTAATGATAATGAATGGAATCTTCCTGAACCACCGCACAAGCCAACTCCGAAGAAGAGAGGTATTCTATTTCTCAGTCTTGAAGGTATGCAAGAGGCAAAGAAATCTATGAAAGAAAAAGGTATTAAAGCTGAAGATGTCAAGAATTTACCACCTATTGAAGAAATACATGGTCTCGATACCCCGACACAGGTAGTAGAGGTAAATTCTCTCTATAGATTTGCTGAAGGTGATATTCCTTATGCTAAATCTGCTAGTCAATGCTTAGCTGAATTGGATAACTTTCTTGTTAAACAAGAAAACTTTAATGCATATGTTAGTAGACAATTGAAACGAAATGCTTATATGATTGAATGCTTGAGTGACTACATGTTCAGAACTGGTAATGATGTTAGGGGTGTTAGTAAACATGCTTCCATGGTAAAAACTCAAGTAGAACAAGTCCTCAAAGCACAAAATGAATTGCTTAATGAGATGAACAATAAGATGAATGATCATGTTGTTAGAGTTGTGACTAGGGGTGGTAAAATGACTTAGGAACCTTTGTATCCTGAAGGCCATCCTAAGAGGATTGAGCAAGATTCTCAAAGAATTAATACCGATGCACGTAGTCCATCTAAAAAGAAAAAGAAAGATGATAGGACTTTGCATGCCTCTAGTGAACCTACTGTAGACACACCCGAGAATCCAAATGATATTTCTATCTCTGATGCTGAAACACATTCTGGTGATGAACATAAACCTAGTAATAATGATAATGATGATGTTCATGTTGATGCTCAACCTACTAATGATAAGGATGTGGAAATAGATCCTGCTGTTGATCTTGATAACCCACAACCTAAGAATAAAAGATATCATAAGAGAGACTTCATTGCTAGGAAACACGGTAAAGAAAGAGAACCACGGGTTCAGAAACCCATGCCTTTTCCTCCCAAAGTTTCAAAGAATAAAGATGAAGAAGAATTTGAGCACTTTATTGAAATGCTTAGACCTGTCTTTTTGCGCCTTCATTTGGCTGATATTCTGAAAATGTTTCCTTGTGCTAAGTACACGAAAGATATTATTACAAACAAAAGAAAGATATCGGAAGCTGAAATTTCCACCATGCTCACTAATTATACATTTAAGGGTGGAATACCAAAGAAACTAAGAGACCCATAATACTAACTATACCATGCTCCATCAAAAGAAACTATGTTAAAACTGCTTTGTGTGATTTAGGAACTGGTGTTAGTGTTATGCCTTTTTCTATGTATCGAAGACTTGATTTGAATAAGTTGACACCAACTGAAATCTCTTTGCAAATGGCTGATAAATCAACTACTATACCCATCGATATTTGTGAGGATGTGCCTGTCGTAGTTGCAAATGTTACTATCTTAACGGACTTTGTTATTCTTGATATACCCGAGGACGACAGTGCGTCGATCATCCTTGGTAGACCCTTTTTGAACACCGCAGGGGCCATTATTGATTGCAACAAAGGCAATGGCACTTTTCATGTCAATGGTAATGAGCATATGGTACACTTTCCGAAGAAACAACCTCAAGTGAATAGTATCAACTCTATTGGAAAAATTTCAACAATCACTATTGGAGGTTTTGAATTCCCTATTCCTACTGTCAAAAAGAAATATGAAATTATTATTGTTGGGGACATGCATATCCCCATTGAGGTAACCTAGTGTTATACGAAGATTCCCCGGTTTCATGCCATTCGAAAGAAGTTTGTTATAAGACTTGATCAACCTTATTAATGGATTCCTTTTGACGGGCATGCGGTCGATGAATCTAGTAAACACAACTCTCTGTACCCACTTTTTACTTTATGTTATTTAGAATTGATAAAGTAGAAATTCCATGATTTCGCTGCTTTCTGAATTATCTATGCAATAAAAAATGACCAGAAAATAAAAGTTCCCCAAATGCCCTGAAAATTTAATATGATTCTTTCTGTAATATTTAAAAATTAGTGGCACTGAACACACACCAGGGGGTGCACCTAGCAAGCTTGTGGGGCCCATGTAGGCCCCCTCACTTATTGCTGCCACCCATGCACTTCTTCCTCCAGAAAAAATCACACCCTTGCTCAAACCCGTGTTCTTGCTCATCTTGCTTCCATTTTCGATCTCCTTGCTCGTAGCTCCATTTCCAAAACTGTTTTGGTGGATTGCTCATCGGTATGTGACTCCTTCATTGGTCCAATTAGTTTTTGTTCCAGTGGTTTATTATTTGCACATTTAGCAACTGTTGGTGACTATGTTCTTGAGCTTGCATGTCAAATTTATATGGTTCGAACTAGTTTTGGTACATGATATGGCCTCTAGACACTTGTGGGAGTAGTTGCTATCAATTTTTTTTGAGTTTTGTTCACTTTTATTTTGAAAATTTTCAGAGAAAGAGAGAGCCATGAGGAGGTGGTTAAGGGGCTCATCAAGTCAGAATTTGGAGGAAACTCCAGAGGAAAAGCCCAAGTATCACCTTCCATGTGCAGCGGAGGTTGGACCGTGTGACTGGCCGTGTGACACATTCTTGAAGGAGGTGGGAATTTATGAGGATTTATATTAATTGGCACATAATGACGACATCATTCCCTTCCTTGAAGATAAGTGTGAGCAATATATGCTACTCACTAATACCTTCATGCAAAACTTTCGCTTTTATCCTAGGAAGGAACCACCCATGGTATAATTTAACTTGTATTATGTGCCTAAGGATATGACATTATATGATTTTTGCAATGTTTGCAAAATACCTTATGAGGGCAGTCATAGTGATCCACGTCCTAGAGACATGGAAGATTTCATCTCTGGAACTACTGTGGGAGAGGAGAGAGGAGTGTCGGAAGCGAGGGTGGTTAGTTTACATTTTCCCATTTTACGTTACTATGCATTATGTCGTGGTGGAACACGATAAACTATGGGGCCATTGGCCCCTTGTGGTTCGGTGAGGGGGAAGGTCACGTTGCACAAAGAGCAGAAGCCATGAAACAACACGATGGTGGTGACACTGGTGATTTTTACCCAGGTTCGGGCCGCTGAGAAGCGTAAAACCCTACTCCTGCTATGGTGGATTGGATGGAGGAACACGATGGACATGCAACGCTCAAGCCCGGCAAGGTTGCCTCGGGGAGAGCAGTAATGACCCACAAGTATAGGGGATAAATTGTAGCTCTTTTCGATAAGTAAGAGTGTCGAACTCAACGAGGAGCAGAAGGAAATGACAAGTGGTTTTCAGCAAGGTAATGTCTGCAAGTGCTGAAATTGTAAGTAGCGGAGTAGTTTGATAGCAAGATAATTTGTAACGAGCAAGTAACAATAGTAGTAACAAAATTGCAACAAGGTAGCCCAATCCTTTTGAGGCAAGGACAGGCCAAAATGGTCTCTTATGATAAGCAAAGCGTTCTTGAGGGTACACGGGAATTTCATCTAGTCACTTTCATCATGTTGGTTTAATTCGTGTTCGGTACTTTGATAATTTGATATGTGGGTGGACCAGTGCTTAGGTGTTGTTCTTACTTGAAAAAACCTCCTACTTATGATTAACCCTCCCGCAAGCATCCGCAACTACAAGAAAAGTATTAAGAATAAATTATAACCATAGCATTAAACTTTTGGATCCAATCGGTCCCTTACGGAATAGCGCATAAACTGGGGTTTAAGCTTCTGTCACTCTCGAAACCCATCATCTAATTGCTACTACACAATGCATTCCCTTAGGCCCAAATATGGTGAAGTGTCATGTAGTCGACGCTCACATGACACCACTAAGGGAATCACAACATACATACTATCAAAATATCGAACACATATCAAGTTCACATGATTACTTGCAACATGATTTCTCCCGTGACCTCAAGAACAAAAGTAACTACTCACAAATGATAAACATGCTCATGATCAGAGGGGTATTAAATAGCATATTGGATCTGAACATATAATCTTCCACCGAATAAACCATATAGTAATCAACTACAAGATGTAATCAACACTACTAGTCACCCATAAGCACCAATCTATAGTTCCGGTAACAAGGTTGAACACAAGAGATGAACTAGGGTCTGAGATGAGATGGTGCTGTTGAAGATGTTGATGGAGATTGCCCTCCCCAAGATGGGAGAGTTGTTGGTGATGATGAGGACGATGATTTACCCCTCCGGGGGGGGGGGGAGTTCCCCTGGCGGAATCGCTCCGCCGGAGGGCAAAAGTGCTCCTGCCCAAGTTCCGCCTTGAGGCGGTGGCGCTTTGTCTTGAAATTCCTCTCTTTATTTTTTCTAGGTCAAAATGACCTATATACTAGAAGATGGGCAGCGAAGGTGGGCCTGGGTGAGCACAACCCACCAGGGCACGCCTGGGCTCCCTGGCGCGCCCAGGTGGGTTGTGCCCACCTGGTGGGCCCCCTTTGGTAGTTATTTGCTCCAATAATTCTTAAATATTCCATAAAAAATCCTCGTGAAGTTTCAGCTCCTTTGGAGTTGTGCAGAATAGGTAGCCTGGCGTAGCTTTTTCAGGTCCAGATTTCCAGCTGCCGGAATTCTCCCTCTTTGTGTATACCTTGCATATTATGAGAGAAATGGCATTAGAATTACTCCAAAAAGCATTATTATGGATAAAGGCATTATAAATAATAGTAAGAAAACATGATGCAAAATGGACGTATCAACTCCCCGAAGCTTAGACCTCGCTTGTCCTCAAGCAAAACCGAACTCGAAAAACATGTCCACATGCTTTGAGAGAGAGGTGTCGATAAAAATAAAATACGGACATAGAAGCATCATGTTGATTATTATAACAGCAAAAAAATTAAACATAAGACTTTCATTATAGAACTTTTATCATATACTTCTCATGAATGAGTAACAATTCATCACACAATCGAAGTATAAAGCAAAAACTCTATTAAAAACCAACAAACTATGTTCTTAGTCAAGTTTGCAACTACAATTCATCATCTTTTTAGGAAGGGTCACGTATCGGAGCCTTTAGGCAAGTCCACATACTCAACCATCATATAGTCTTCTATGATTGCTAACACTCACCGCGTACACATGAGAAAAACGTTTCAACCGGACACATAGAAAGATAGGGGCTTATAGTTTCGCCTCCCAACGTACTCACCTCAAGGGTGATGTCAACAATAATAACTCATGCTATCTATATTCAACTGGACATATGTGCCTAGATTTTTCCTCACCACATGATGCTTGCCAAAGGAGAAAAATAAAAGGGATAGAAGGAAAACTTTGACTCTTTTCATAAAAGTAAATACATAAAAGTAAAAGATAGGCCCTTCGCAGAGGGAAGCAGAGGTTGCCATGCGCTTATTTGTTTGTATGCTCAACCCCTTAATGCAAAAGAACGTCACGTTGCATTGCCCCTTGTGATAGCGACCTTTATTATGCAGTCTGTCGCTTTTATTCTTCACCATCACAAGTTCGTGCAACGCTCAATTTTCTCTTACACTAAATGATCTCACACTTTTAGAAGCAATTTTTATTGCCTTTTTGCACCGATGACAACTTACTTGAGGGATCTTGCTCAATCCCTAGGTAGGTATCAAGATTTGGGTTTAAGGGTTTTTGGATGCACAAGTAGTATCTCTACTTAGTGCAAATTTTTTGGCTAGCAAAGATAGGGGTAAGCACCACATGTTGAAGGATATATGACAATATGACTTCTATGTGAATATAAACAAACATAAAGCATTAAGTTGTCTTCCTCGTCTAACGTCAACAATTTTGGCATATAATATTTTGATGAGGGCTCACAATCACAAAAGGTTGCTAGGATAGTGTATTTATATGTGAATCTTCTCTTCTCTTATTAATTCTTTCATGAGTTGCATCATTGACTAATGCTATGTTTTTCAATCTCTAATAAAATTTTCTACTTATACTTTTCCGTATGTGGTGTCATCACCTACCATAGGATTAGTATATGATCTTTTCTTTATTTATTTCCTTTCTCTTTTTCTTTCTTTCTTTATTTCTTTTCTTTTATTTGCAACACGAAAGTAAAGAAAACAAAAACTCAAACTAAACTTTATTATATAACTTGCACACGATTACAAGGATAGATCACTAAGCAAACTTTCAAAGAAGAAAGGATCGAGCTAAACTTTTATTCATTCTAAAGCAAAAGATCGAACTAAAATAAGTAAAGGCAAACAGATAGTGGGATGACACGATACCGGGGCACCTCCCCCAAGCTTATCGGACGCCAAGGGGAGTGCCCATACACGATACTCAGTTCTCTTTTGGTGGTGAAGAAGATGATGGTGATGATGACAATTGTGCCTTCAACTTTTTCATATTATAGTTGAGGAGAGCAATTTCCTCCTCTAAATCATCGACTTCCAACTCCAGCTTCAAGATCTTGTCACATAAATCCCCTTTGCTTTTCTGCCTAAAATGAGAAGGAATAGATTGGTTTTTAGACAGGTTAGCTCTCTTAGGAAGACTTGACTTCTTGAATTCCACGTGCATATCCCCAGGTTGAGGTAGAGGGACATCCTCCTCCTCTAAGCTTGAATCACTGATATTCATCAAGTGAGCATCCTCTTCATCATCTGTAGTTCGACCATAAGGGGATAGGTCCCCATAAGTCTTCGGGTCAGCAATTAGATGTGAGACATAGCTCTCTCCGTCGGAGTCTTGGGACGACATATTTTCAGAACTGCACAGAAAAGAACAAGAAAAGAGAACAAAGGATTTCTGTGCGATACGGTGATTAGCAGGTTCGGGAAGTATATATATATATTTTATCTTGGAGGACAAGCATATGATAGAAAAACGGAGTCCGGAAGGTGTCCCAGGTGGGCACAACCCACCTGAGATCTTGTGCCCACCAGGGTACGCTTCCTGGAAGTTTCTTTATTTCCAATTTTTTTTAAATATTCCAAAACCGATAAAAAATATTTTTGCGGATTTTTCGGAGACCGTTTATTTACCGTATCACGTACCTCCTTATTTTCACGATTCTGGAGTGTTCCTGAAGGATTCTTTTATGTGTTCTTCCGGTGTCAAAGTTTGGATAATGTTACTTTCAACATTAATGGGCGTACCTGAGATATAATGCTTTATTCGTTGCCCATTGACAACCTTCGGGTTAGTACCTTCGGAATTATTTATTTTGATGGCTCCAGACCGATAAACCTCCTCGATAACATAGGGGCCTTCCCATTTTGAGAGGAGTTTTCCTGCAAAGAATCTGAAACGAGAGTTGTGCAAAAGAACATATTCTCCGACTTGAACTCATGCTTTTGGATTCTTTTGTCATGCCATCTTTTAACCTTTTCTTTGAATAATTTTGCATTTTCATAAGCTTGGGTTCTCCATTCATCTAATGAGCTAATATCAAATAACCTCTTTTCACCAGCAAGTTTGAAATCATAATTGAGCTCTTTGACGGCCCAATATGCTTTATGTTCTAACTCAAGAGGCAAATGACAAGCTTTTCCATAAACCATTTTATATGGAGACATACCCATAGGATTTTTATATGCTATTCTATAAGCCCAAAGTGCATCATATAATTTCTTAGACCAATTCTTCCGGGACCTATTGACAGTCTTTTGCAAAATTTATTTTATTTCTCTATTGCTAAGTTCAACTTGCCCACTAGACTGAGAATGATAAGGTGATGCAATTGTATGGTTAACATCATACTTGGCAAGCATTTTACGGAAAGCACCATGAATAAAATGTGAACCACCATCAGTCATTAAATATCGAGGGACTCCAAACCTTGGGAAAATAAATTCCTTCAACATTTTAAAAGAGGTGTTGTGATCAGCACTACTGGTTGGAACAGCTTCTACCCATTTAGTAACATAATCAACAACAACCAAAATATGTGTATACCCATTAGAGGAAGGAAGAGGTCCCATGTAATCAAATCCCCAAACATCAAATGGTTCAACAACAAGTGAATAATTCATAGGCATTTCTTGGCGCTTACCGATATTACCTATTCTTTGACATTCATCACAAGATAAGACGAACTTACGGGCATCCTTGAAGAGAGTAGGCTAATAAAATCCAGATTGCAATACCTTGTGAGCAGTTCTATCTCCAGCATGATGCCCTCCATAAGCTTCGGAGTGACATTTCCGTAGGATTTGTCCCTGTTCATGCTCAGGTACACAACGTCTAATAATACCATCTACTCCTTCTTTATAAAGATGTGGGTCATCCAAAAAGTAATGTCTTAAATCATAGAAGAATTTTTTTCTTTTGTTGGTATGTAAAGCTAGGTGGTAAATATTTAGCAACAATGTAATTAGCATAATCAGCATACCAAGGAGTGTTATGAGCAACATTTATTGCAACTAACTGCTCATCAGGAAAACTATCATCAATAGGTAGTGGGTCATCAAGCACATTTTCCAGCCTAGACAAATTGTCAGCTACTGGGTTCTCAGCCCCTTTTCTATCAATAATATGCAAATCAAATTCTTGTAACAAGAGAACCCATCGAATGCTGCATCAAATTCTCGTACTCATCAGGGCTAATTTTGCATGCGATCAGTGGCTACTTAGCTAATGCTGCATGTTGTAATAGTCGTGCCGACATCCATCGCACATGCTATATGCATATCGCAGGCTGCTCCATAGTGGACTGGACCCGGATATCCTGACTGGTCGAGCGGCACTTCAGAATGTTGCAGCGTCGCGATGCAGGTACGGCAACCACACTGATGAGTGTGGTAAATGCTTTGCTTGGAGCTATGGCCGTCGATCCACGGGAGCACCAAATGATCTCCCCCAAGCTTAGACCTCGCTTGTCCTCAAGCGAAAGCCGATATCTATAAATATGTTCACATGTTTAGAGATAGAGGTGTCAATAAAACAAAATACGAACATGAGGGCATCATGATCATCTTTAGAACAACAACATATAATGCCATATAATTTCTTATGCTAAAGTAACAATTCGTTCACAAGGTAAAGTATGAGTCAGAAACTTCATTGAAAACTAACAAACTATGATCTCAGTCATTGAAGCAACTGCAATTTGTCATAACATCGGAAATAGTCAAATAAGAGCTTTTCAGCAAGTCCACATACTCAACTATCATATAATCTTTCACAATTGCTAACACTCATGCGATACTTATGGGTTCAAAACTTCCGTCGGACACAGAGACAGATAGGGGCTTATACTTTCGCCTCCCAACCTTTACCTCAAGGGTAATGTCAACAATAAAACCTACACCCGAGTGGATATATATATATATATATATATATATGGATCTTTCCAACACATAGAGCTTGCCAAAGGAAAAAGCGTAAAAAGGAAAGGTGATGATCACCACGACTCTTGTATAAGGGTAGGAGATAAAATTAAAAGATAGGCCCTTCGCAGAGGGAAACAGAGGTTGTCATGTGCTTTTATGGTTGGATGCACAAAATCTTAATACAAAAGAACGTCACTTTATATTGCCACTTGTGATAAAGACCTTTATTATGCAGTCCGTCGCTTTTATTTCTTCCATATCACAAGTTCGTATAAAGCTTATTTTCTTCACACTAATAGATCATACATATTTAGAGAGAGCAATTTTTATTGCTTGCACCGATGGCAACTTACTTGAAGGATCTTACTCAATCCATAGGTAGGTATGGTGGACTTTCATGGCAAAACTGGGTTTAGGGATGTTTGGAAGCACAAGTAGTATCTCTACTTGGTGCAAATAATTTGGCTAGCATGAGAGGGAAAGGCAAGCTCAACATGTTGGATGATTCAAAACAATATAACTTCTATTCGGATGTAAGAAAACATAACTCATTATGTTGTCTTCCTTGTCCAACATCAACTTTTTAGCATGTCATATTTTAATGAGTGCTCACAATTACAAAAGATGTCCAAGATAGTATATTTATATGTGAATCCTCTCTTTCTTTATTACTTCCTATTAATTGCAACAATGACCAAAACTATGTTTATCAACTCTCAACAACTTTTATTCATCATACTCTTTATATGTGAAGTCATTACTCTCCATAAGATCAATATATGATCTTTTTATTCTTTTTATTATTTCTTTTATTTAATTCCCTCAAGATCATAGCAAGAAAGCAAAGCCCTTATCTCAAAACTACTCTTTAGTATATATCTCACGGACTCGATTACATAGAGGGAACATAAGGCAAAACTCAAAGCTAGATCATACTAAAACTTTATTCCACTAGATCAAGATATAACAAAAAGGATATAACTAAGAAAAATGATAAAGATAAAGATGTGATGGTGATACGATACCGGGGCACTCCCCCAAGCTTGGCAGTTGCCAAGGGGAGTGCCCATACCTATGTAATTAGATCTCTTTCTTCGGAGGTGGTGATGAAGGAGTTGTTGATGAAGCAGGCTTGTCGTCCATCTTCCAAGGCATAGGCTCACCATCATAGAAAGATGAGTGGGTCACCGGGATCCTCGAATCTGCAGCCAAACTCATCCTCTTGAATCTATATTCGTACTCACAGTTTTGGTTTTGCGGGTCATAGATCTGGGCTTGGAGATGCTCGATTTTCTCATGAAGCCTGAAGATGGCCTCCTCAATGCTCTTGGGGTCCAGCTTGTGCTTGTTGGTGAACTCCGCGATCATCATGTGGTTGGCGTTGAGTCCGCGTTCCACCATCCCTTTGACACTTGAAAACTTGCAGCTCCATTGCTTCGAGTCTTGCCTCCACGTTTCCGATCTTCTTTGGTCCCTCAACATCGCGGATGTGCAGCACCCCCTCATGCATCTCAATGACTTGAGGGTGTCGCAACACCTCCGCAAGGTAGGTGAAAGCACAAGTGCTCCCTGGGTGATTTGGTAATTAATGTCAACATATCTCTTGTTGGACTAATATTTTCATCTAGTATATTTCAGATGAGTTCAATAGTGGAGTGGCATGGACAAGAGGATGTGGAAACCCTTCAAGATACTAAGGAGAAAGATTGGCAAAAGCTCAAGACTCTTCATTTCTATTTTAGTGATCCAAGATCACATTGAGTCCATAGGAAAAGCCAATACTATTAAAAGGGGATGAGGTGTTGCTTAATGGCTTGCTTTCTCAAAGTGCTCAGTGATATGCTCCAAAGCCCTCAACCACTTTCTCATTTCCACATATGTCTCAAACCTAAAGTCAAAATCGGCCCCATCGATTTGATCTATCCGGCGCCACCGAGTTCATCTGACATAGCCACTGCCAGAAACCATAATAAATTCGGTCTCACCGATGGGATCTCAGTCTCACCGAGATGGGCTTGCAAACTCTCTGTTTCCTATTGCAACTATTTCGGTTCCACCGAGATATGCAATCGGTCCCACCGAGTTTGCTTGACCAACTCTCTGTTTTTCTTATTACCAAAATCAGTATCACTGAGTTTGTGTAATCGGTCAAACCTAGTTGAGGTTTTACCCTAACCCTAGCACATCGGTCCCACTGAAAACTCTAACGTTCACATTTTGAACCATATCGGTCTGACCGAGTTTCTCGATTCGGTCCCACCGAGTTTGGTAAATTGTGTGTAACAACTAGATTTTGTGTGGAGGCTATATATACCCCTCCACCCATCCTCCATTGGTGGAGAGAGCCATCAGAACGTGCCTACACTTCCAGCATTCATTTTCTGAGAGAGAACCACCTACTCATGGTTGAGACCAAGATATTCCAATCCAACCACAAGAATCTTGATCTCTAGCCTTCCCCAAGTTGCTTTCCACCAAATCCAAATCTGTGAGAGAGAGCTGAGTGTTGGGGAGACTATCATTTGAAGCTCAAGAGCAAGGAGTTCATCATCAACACACCATCTATTACCTTTTGGAGAGTGGTGTCTCCTAGATTGGTTAGGTGTCACTTGGGAGCCTCCGTCAAGATTGTGGAGTTGAACCAAGGAGTTTGTAAGGGCAAGGCGATCGCCTAGTTCGTGAAGATCTACCCAAGTGAGGCAAGTCCTTCGTTGGCGATGGCCATGGTGGGATAGACAAGGTTGCTTCTTCGTGGACCCTTCGTGGGTGGAGCCCTCCGTGGACTCGCGCAACCGTTACCCTTCGTGGGTTGAAGTCTCCATCAACGTGGATGTACGATAGCACCACCTATCGGAACCACGCCAAAAATCTTCGTGTCTCCAATTGCATTTTAACACTCCAACCCCATCCCTTTACTTTCTTGCAACTTGCATGCTTTACTTTCCGCTGCTCATATACTCTTGCCATGCTTGCTTGAAATGTATTGTGAATGTTTAAACTTGTGCTAAAACCCCACCTTAACTTGAAGAACTTAAAACTGCTACTTTTCTTTGTTGAGGGTCTAATCACCCCCCTATAGACACCTCTTCTCGATCCTTTCAGGTTGATGACCTTCTCAAAAAACTTGTCCTTGGGGGCGCTTGGAGACGTCATGGTGATCTAGATCTGTCAGAAAAATAGCTCGAAACAAGAACAGGAGATTTTTGTGTGGTACGGTGGTCAAAACCTTCGGGAGATTATATAATGATTTTTTACCGACCATAAGAAGTATTCTGCAATAAAATGGAGTCCCGAGGGCACAGGAGGTGGCCACAAGGTTGGGGGGGGGCGCCCAGGGGGTAGGGCATGCCCTCCACCCTTTCCCCTGGGTGCGCCCTCCACCCTTGTGGTGGCCTCATGTCTCTTTCGGACTACTTTTAATTCTCCTAATTTTTTTAATATTCCAAAACGGAGAAAGTTTATCATTGGAAACATTTTGGAGTCGGTTTACATACCGGACCACATCCCTCTTCCTTTTTGGAGTCTAAAACATTCTGGAAAGTGTCCCTTATGTACTCCTCCGGGGTTACGGTATCAATTATATTGGTCTCAACATTTATGGGAGTACCTGCGATATAATGTTTGAGTCTTTGACCGTTCACCACCTTCGGATTTTTACCTTCGGCATTGTTGATTTTTATGGCACCGAAACAATAGACCTCCTCGATGATGTGTAAGGGCCTTCCCATTTAGAAAGAAGCTTTCCTGCAAAAAATCTTAAATGAGAGTTGTATAGCAAAACATGATCACCTACATTAAACTCACGCTTTTGTATCCTTTTATCATGCCATCTTTTAACTTTTTTTAAACAACTTGGTATTCTCGTAGGCTTGGGTTCTCCATTCATCAAGTGAGCTAATGTCAAATAACCTCTTCTCACCGGCAAGTTTGAAATCATTGTTGAGCTCTTTAATAGCCCAATATGCCTTATGTTCTAGCTCAAGAGGTAAGTGACATGCCTTTCCATAAACCATTTTATACGGAGACATACCCATAGGATTCTTATAAGCAGTTCTATAAGCCCACAAAGCATCATCAAGTTTCTTAGGCCAGTTCTTTCTAGATCTATTAACAGTCTTTTGCAAAATTAATTTAATTTCTCTATTGCTCAATTCTACTTGACCACTAGACTGAGGGTGATATGGGGATGCAATTCTATGATTAACATCCTACTTAGCAAGCATTTTACGGAAAGCACCATGAATAAAATGTGAACCACCATCAGTCATTAAATATCTAGGGACTCCGAACCTCGGAAAAATAACTTCTTTAAGTATCTTAATAGAAGTGTTATGATCAGCACTACTAGTTGGAATAGCTTCTGCCCACTTAGTAATGTAATCAATAGCAACTAAAATATGTGTATACCCATTAGAGGAAGGAAAAGGTCCCATATAATCAAAGCCCCAAACATCAAATGGTTCAATAACAAGTGAATACTTCATAGGCATTTCCTGACGTCTACTAATATTACCAATCCTTTGGCATTCATCTCAAGACAAGACAAACTTACGGGCATCCTTAAAGAGAGTGGGCCAATAGAAACCGGATTGCAATACCTTATGTGCAGTTCTATCTCCAGCGTGGTGTCCTCCGTAAGCTTCAGAGTGGCACTTACGTAGGATCTGTTCATGTTCATATTCAGGTACACAACGTCTAATAACGCCATCTACTCCTTCTTTATAAAGGTGCGGATCATCCCAGAAGTAATGTCTTAAATCATAGAAAAACATTTTCTTTTGCTGATATGTGAAACTAGGTGGTATAAACTTAGCAACAATATAATTCGCATAATCAGCATACCATTTAATTGCTCATCAGGAAAGCTATCATCAATAGGTAGTGGGTCATCAAGAACATTTTCTAACCTAGACAAGTTGTCTGCAACGGGGTTCTCAGCTCCCTTTCTATCAATAATATGCAAATCAAATTCATGTAACAAGAGAACCCATCTAATAAGTCTAGGTTTGGCATCTTTCTTTTCCATAAGATATTTAATAGCAGCATGATCAGTGTGAACAGTTACTTTGGAATCAACAATATAAGGTCTTGTCGGTGTACAAAAGTAGGGGTCCCTTTTTGTACCCCTTTACTTGTGCGCGGGCAGTCGCAGCCCCACCCCCTGGCCACGCTTGGCGGGGCAGAGGAAGCAAAGCCACGAGACGGACAGAACAACACCAAGATAGAAGCATGAAGAGCAGAGGGGTGAGGTGAACTCCCCCGGCAAGGCCCTTGCCGGGGCAACTTGCCCAACACCAGTAGAGCCACCACCCTTGAGCCCAAGAATTCCAACTTCATCGACCACATTGGAACCGAGGCTCGGGAGGCACCTCCGTGGTGGCATGCAGATCTTTGTGAACACCAGAAGCACACAAGACTAGATGATAACCAGAAGACGATGATCCTCGGCAAGATCCTTGCCGAGGATACCCACGAGACCCCCGGCAAGACCCTTGCCGGGCACGACCACGATGCCGCGGCAAGACCCTTGCCGAGACCCCGACAAGACTCTTGCCGAAGACATCCGCGGGTCGCAGCCCGGCCCGCACCCACCAAGACTCCACCGCTATTCCCATGCAGCTGCCAGCCCACCAACTAGGCGAGCACCTGCGTGGCGATGTGCGGCCTCTAGGCCAACTCAGCAAGCACCTGCGTGGTGGCATGCAAATCTTCGTGAAGACTCTGCCACCGCACCAACTCAGCAGCCAGCCAGCCAGCGTGGCGCTACACGCCTCGTCAGCTCGGACGCGCGTCGAAGCCAGGTGAGGCAGCGACAGCTGGGACGAGCTTCCTTGCCGTCCCCGACAAAGCAAGAAGGGTACGTCGATAGTGCATTAAATGTGTTTGTCCTCCGGTGCCAGGAGATAGACTCGACCACTGTATAACTTTCCACCTCCTGTGTGCCATTGTGGCAGCCCCTTTTGACTATAAAAGGAGGCCCGCGGCATACTGAGGAGGGATTCAGACTTTTTGGACCCTGCATGCTTTGTAGCTAGTCCAAGAACACCAGATAAACACAAACCAGTAGGAGTAGGGTATTACGCATCACTTGCGGCCCGAACCTGGATAATCCCCCTGCGTTGACCTCTCAATCCCGCTCTTCTCACAGCCCCGTGCCCGCCAACCGTAGCAAAAGGGATTCCTCGTGATCCCGTAGGTGTAGTTTCCCCCGACATCTTTGGCGCGCCAGGTAGGGGTGCGCAAGCTGTGAAAATCCGGTTTGAAGGTTAGCACACCGACTTCATCATCACCATGGCCCCCAAGAGAAAGGGGATCGCAGCGATCGGCTCGTCCGGGGCCAGCCCGTCCGCGCCAGCGCGAGCAGGTGGCCACGGATGGGGCAGGAGACGTGGCCCGTGAGCATCCATGCGATCGAAGCCAGGCGAGCGGCGTCGTCCGAATCCGAGACGACGAGCCACGCGCCACTGGGTCCGGGGACGGGGCCGTGCTACCCACGGGCGGCGCAGCAGCCTCTACGGCACCCCAGCCGGCGCCTGTGCCGCGCCCTTCCCAGGACGCACGCGATGAGCAACACCGCGATGCCGGAGCCCCCGGGCACCGCCGCGGAAAGAGCCCTGTGCACCACTCGCAGGACAAACCAAGCCGGCGTGCGCGCCGGCGTGCGACTGCGAGACCACGACAGAGCCCCTTCTAACCCAGTTAGAAGTCGGAGCGCGTCACGGTCTACGCAGATTTCGCCGCCGCCTACGCCAGCAGAAGCGCTAGCGCGCGTGTAGCTGCTCCTCGACTTCCCCCTGTTGCGGAGAAGCTCGACGAGTGGAGAGCCACCATCCGAAGCCTTGTCAGCTTTGCCAACAAAGATGAGTCGGTCCCAACGGGACCCTCGCGCTGGTGTCCCGACGAGCCGGTGCATGCCGGTGGTGGGGGGACCAGAGACGCTGCGACCACGGTGCACTCCCTCCCCGCGCGGCTGTGACAACAACCACCAGCCCATCGACCCGACGTTGGTGACGACGTTTCAGTGGCCCTCCCACCGCACGTCAAGTCCGTCGGGAACGGGCCTAGGAAGACGCTCGAACTACCATCGAACGACGACGGGAGACGCGCCATCAATCAGATCGGCGTGCAGGGCCTACTATGGACCACCCGGCGCCGGGGGGGCCCGACGACCTGCCTTACGAGGTGGGTTGTCCAGCCTTTACCCGAGAGCTGCGGCAGTTCCAGTGGCCCTCCCACCGCACGTTCAAGCCCGACGTTGGTGAGAAGTACAACGGCAAGACCCACCCGTCGGAGTTCCTCAGCATCTACACCATCGCGATGCAAGCTGCAAGAGCGCGCGACGACAAGGTGCTTGCCAATTACTTCCCGTTGGCACTCAAAACCCAACGTCATGTCGTGGTTGATGCACTTGCCAGTGGACTCCATTTCTTCTTGGTCGGATTTGTGTCATGAGTTTGTTGGCGCCTTCACTGGAGGCCACCAACCTCATGGCCAGGCAAGCGATTTGCACATCATCCCCCAGAAGGAAGGTGAAAACCTGCGCAAGTACATACAGAGGTTCAGCCGGGTGCAGTACAACATCCCAGATGTTCATCCCGCCACCGTTATCAGCACATTCCATCAGAATGTGCGCAACCGCTAGATGCGTGAAGAGTTGGCGATCAACAAGGTCAAGGATGTGGCTGAACTTTATGTTCTGGCCGATAGATGTGCTCGAGCTGAAGAGGGGAGGAAGTACCCCGGCAAAGACGTCGGTGCGAAAACCGACTCCACAGACAAAGACGCCGCTGCCCCGACGAAGAAGGGCCGGCACCGCAATAGGAAGCGTAAGGGCAAGACTGTACTTGTCGTTGAGGGATCCGGCGACCTCGGCGCCACCAAGAAGGTCAAGGCTGACGACCCCCGGCAAGGAGATTGCCAGGTGCGCCGCCTGCCGGGCCTTGGCGGCCGCCGACAAGCCAGGAGGCTCCGACAAGCAGTGCTGCAAGATCCATCGCACCAAGGGCCACAACCTCCAGAACTGCCGACAAGTTGAGCTGCTTGCCGAGAAGCAAAAAACTGAGTATGAGAGGCGGGACAAGGAGAAGGGTCAGGATGGTGCCGAGGGGTCCGGCGAGAAGTGTGGCGGCCAAGGAGGCCGCCGCGGCAAGGATAATCAACAAGAGAGGCCCACTCAGGGCCCGTGATAAGAACGAGGAAGATGATGATCACGACGAGGACGACGAGTCCGGCAAGCACGAATTTCAGAAAGCTACAGAGGCCATGTGCGTCGACGGGGGCGCCTCGCTGCATGCCTCTCACCGCCAACTTAAGCAGTGGGCGCGTGAGGTTGCCGTGGAAGAGCCGTCATTCGATGCCCAGAAGCCACTGAAGTGGTCCCGCGCGCCCATCATTTTTGACACCGAGGATCACCCTGACCGCACAACTGCGGTCAGGTGTTTGCTGTTGTTGGTCTCGCCGACAATACGCAACCTCAAGGTGACGAAAGTGCTGGTTGACGGTGGGGCTAGTCTGAATTTGATCTCGGCCGATGTGATCAAGAAGTTGCAGATTCCCGATGGAGACCTCGAAGAGACGGGCACGTTTCAAGGGGTCAACCTGGGAAGGAGCCAGCCTAAAGGTAAAATCACGCTACCCGTTACATTTGGGGGCAAGCTGAACTATAGGACGGAGAAGATTGTCTTCGATGTTGCCGAGATCCCCTTGCCATACAATGGGATCCTTGGCCGCCCATCGCTGGCCAAGTTCATGGTGGCGTCCCACTACGCTTGCAACACGTTGAAGATGCCGGGGCTGCTGACCATCATCACCGTCCCCTCCGACAAGAAGGATGCGCTCATCTGCGCCGATCAACTCTACCGAGAGGCAGTTGCAGCAACTGCCGCGAAGACACTTGCTCCTGCCGCTGAAGCTCCAGGGAGGAAGAAGGCCGGCAAGACCCCTTCTGGCAAGATCTCTTCCGGCGAGACCTCTTGCACCCACTCCGGCAAGCGCACCTCTTCGGAGTGATGCGCTCCCATTGAGGACGTGCTAGAGAGCTCCACCGGCAAGAGCAAGAAGTCCAAGGCTGCACCACTAGAAACCAAGAAGGTGTCCGTCAAGGAGGACGGCACGGGCGGGGCTTTCACCATAAGCTCCACCCTCGACAGCAAATAGGAAAGCGCGCTCGTCGCCTTCCTGCGGGCGAATGTCGATGTGTTTGCATGGCAAGCATCCGACATCCCCGGCATTCCCAGGGAAGTGATTGAGCACCATCTTGCTGTCTGTCCTCATGCGCGGCCCGTCAAGCAGAAGGTCGGGAAGCAAGCTTTGGAGCGACAAGAGTTCGTCATAGAAGAGATAAGGAAGTTGGAGGCGGCGGGCCTGGTTAGAGGAGTACTCCACCCCACGTGGTTGGCCAATCCGGTGGTGGTGCGTAAGGAAAATGGGAAGTGGAGGTTGTGTATTGACTACACAGACATCAATAAAGCTTGTCCGAAGGATCCTTTCCCCCTGCCACGCATCGACCATATTGTAGACTCCACTGCCGGGTGTGACCTGCTGTCATTCCTCGATGCCTATTCAGGATACCACCAGATCTTCATGATGAAAGAAGACGATGAAAAGACCGCGTTCATCACCCCATGTGGTACATGCTATTTTGTACGAATGCCTTTCGGGTTGAAGAGCGCGGGTTCGACATTTTCCCGAGCAGTCCAGATTGGTTTTGAGCCCCAGCTACATAGAAATATGGAAGCTTATATGGATGACATAGTGGTCAAAACCAAGGACAGGGCCACGCCCGTGCAAGATTTAGAAGAAACATTCGCAAATCTGCGCAAGATCAACCTCAAGCTCAACCCAGAGAAGTGCGTGTTCGGTCTCCCCTCCGGCAAACTTCTCGGGTTCTTTGTGTCTCAACGCGGAATTGAAGCAAATCCTGACAAGATCAAGGCGATCGAGCAGATTGAGGCGCCGAAACAGGTCAAAGACGTCCATAGGCTCGCCGGCTGCGTTGCTGCCCTGAGTAGGTTCATCTCCAAATCTGCTGAACGCGCCCTCCCCTTTTTCAAAGTTTTGAAAAAGACGGGTCCAGTAAAATGGACTCCGGAGGCAGAGGTAGCACTGCAAGATTTGAAGAGGTACCTCTCCTCCACGCCAATACTTGTCGCGCCTAAACCACGGGAGCCGTTGCTACTGTACTTAGCAGCAACGAATCAAGTGGTCAGTGTTGCGCTGGTGGCGCAGAGGGAACTTGAGGGAGAAGCAGCAGTTGCAGCAGAGCCGTCGGATGGCGGGCCGGGGTCTTCCCCGATAGAGCCTGATGTCGGCAAACCAGAACCCCCGGCAAGGCCCGAACTCGGCGAGGCAGAGCCTGAGCGGATGGGCGAAGTGGGACAGAAGAAGAAGATGGTGCAGCACCCAGTGTATTTTGTCAGTTCCCTCTTGCAGGGGCTAGGTCAAGATATTCTGGAATGCAGAAGCTGCTTTTTGGCCTTCTCATGGCCTCGAGAAAGGTGCGCCACTATTTCCAAGCGCACGAGATCACCGTCGTCACCCGCCTCCATTGCAACGGATTTTGCAGAACCCAGATGCGACAGGGAGGATTGTTGAGTGGGCATTGGAGCTGTCGAGCTTTGGCCTCAGGTTTGAAAGTACTTCAACGATCAAGAACCGAGCTTTGGCAGAGTTCATAGCAGAGTAGACTGCAACGCCCGACGAGGAGGTTCAAGAGACCGCCCTTCCCGGCAAGGAGACGAGCAGTGAGTGGATTATGTACTTTGACGGAGCTTTCTCACTCCAAGGTGCTGGTGCTGGTGTGCTACTCGTCGCACCCACCGGAGAGCACCTCAAGTACGTGATCCAGATGCACTTCCCCCGGGAAAAATCAACGAACAATACGGCGGAGTACGAGGGGTTGCTTGCCGGTCTCAGGATTGCGGCAGACCTCGGAATCAAGAAGCTCATCATCAGAGGTGATTCGCAGCTCGTCGTCAAGCAAGTTAACAAAGATTACCAGAGCCCGTTGATGGAGGCCTACGTGAATGAAGTGAGGAAGCTGGAAGAACGTTTCGACGGCCTACAGGGAGAACATGTTCCCCGCACGGAGAACAGCATTGCCGACGACCTGTCGAAACGCGCTGCCCTCAAGTTGCCTGTGGAACCAGGTACCTTTGTACTTTAGTTAATACAACCATCCGTAGAGCCATCAACAAGGCAGAACAAGCGAAGGAAGACAAGCCCCAGCAAGTAAGTTCCCGCCGAGCTCCCAGGAGCCGCCGGCAAGGAGGTTGCCGGGTACCCCAAGCTTGCCGAGGGGCAACTACCTCCGACGGGGCCCCAGGTCCTGACCGTAGAGGCAGCTGCCCCTGCGGCCGAAGATGTGCCTTTGGTCCTTGCCGTCGAGCCCCAGGCTCCGGCATGGGCGCAACCAACCGTCCGTTTCCTCCAAACAGGAGAGCTCCCCAAGGAGCAGGAGGAAGCAGAGAAAGTAGGCCGTCGGTCCAACATGTACCAGTTTGTGGATGATACCCTGTACAGAAGGAGGCCAAACGGAGTCAGGCTGAAGTGCATTCTCAAGAGGACGGACTAGAGCTGTTGGCAGAGATACATGGAGGTATGTGTGGCTCCCACTTAGGGTCAAGGGCCCTTGCTGGCAAGGCATTCCGGCAAGGTTTCTTCTGGCCCACAGCCCTCCAGGATGCAGCTACGCTAGTAACCAAGTGTGAAGCGTGTCAGTTCCATTCGAAGAAGCTTCATCAACCAGCTCAAGACCTTCAAACAATCCCTCTCTCCTGGCCATTTTCGGTCTGGGGGCTCGACATACTGGGCCCCCTCCCCCGTGCTGTCGGGGGCTTTGAGTATTTGTACGTCGCAATTGACAAGTTCACAAAGTGGCCCGAAGTGGAGGCAGTGAGGAAGGTGACAGCACAGTCAGCCGTCAAGTTCTTCAAGGGGCTAGTTTGCCGTTTTGGTGTGCCGAACAGGGTCATCACCGACAACGGCATGCAGTTCACAAGCCGCACCTTCATGCAATACATCCAGGACCTCGGCAGCAAGGTCTGTTTCGCTTCAGTGGCACACCCACGGAGCAACGGCCAGGCGGAGAGGGCGACTGCTGAAGTACTGCGAGGCCTGAGGACAAAGACCTTTGACAGGCTGCACAAGTGTGGAAGGTGCTGGATTGATGAGTTGCCAATGGTCCTTTGGTCGATCAGAACGACGCCAAATCGAGCCACCGGCCAGACACCCTTTGCCCTGGTATACAGGGCAGAAGCAGTTCTCCCCACGGAACTCACATACGGGTCACCTCGAGTGCTCGCTTATGACGAGCTTGAGCAAGAGCAGTTGCGGCAAGATGACGTGACGCTCCTTGAGGAAGATCGTCTTCGGGCGGCTGTGCGAGCTGCACGCTACCAGTAAGCCTTGCGCCGCTACCATAGCCGCAAGGTTCATGCCCAAAGCCTTGAGGAAGGCGACCTTATTCTTCAGCGCTTTCATTCGGCCAAGAATTCCAACAAGTTGACGCCGAAGTGGGAAGGCCCTTATCGGGTAATACGAGTCACCAGGCCTGGCGCAGTCTGCCTGGAGACCGAAGATGGTATCCCAGTGAGCAACTCATGGAATATCGAACATCTTCGTAAGTTTTACCCATGAGGCGCGGTTGCCGGGCCTCCCGGCAAACCACCTTTTGTACAAGCCTTGCCAACAAGGCATGTAACCCTTTGTACAGAGCCAGGCGCAGACCCTGAGCATAAATAAACGAAGCGCTGGCGCCCTAAGTTTTAGCATGCATGCTAGGTTAAGTCTCTCTTTGGTAGGTTGATAGTGCCCGGCGGCGACTAACCCCTAGCATAGAGGTCGGGTGTGTGTCTTTCCGTCCTTTCCAGTCTTTTCTTTGGTTCGCAGGTTGCACAGGCGTTTCTGCTAAGCCATTTAAGGGTAGGGAGACGGATTAACATCCCCGACCCCGACAAGCCATTGTCGGGGGGCTGCAGATTCAAGCACCCGACCACGGCAAGCCAAGGTTGCCGGGGGCTGCAGATTCAGATAAGTCCTTTATCCCCTGTTGTGCATTTCCATATGGAATTGGGATGTATGAAGCCTCGTTTATTCCTGGGCCACCGTGCTCGCCCCTTTCCTGTGCCCAAGAACTATTCCCTGGGCTGGAACTTGGTTGTAGTTGCGGTGACAAGGAAGCAAATGAAGGGCCTAACCCTACTTCACCCATGCCTCCGCCAAGAGCATGAGTATGGTCGAATGAAGTGATGGGACGGCAAGGCCTGTTGCCGGGCGACAATGTTTATCTTAAAAATAACAAGGATTCATTCCTTGGCATGGGCCTCGCTCACGCACAAAGAACCCGGCAAGCACCATTTTTCATTAATACGTCCCAAACAGGTACAGTTCATAAGGAATGTGAACATGAGCAAGGGGATTACAAGTTTTAAATCTAACAACTGTCCGCAGGCTTAAAAACTAAAAAAGAATAAGGTGCCTGTAATCCCTTTCTTGTCCCTCTCCTCAGGAAACGGATCGGGGTAAGCGAGAGGGCAAAAGGGGCGCCTAGGTGAGGTACGAGCAACAGAAGACACCAAGAGAAGGCTGGTGATGACGGTGCCGGGGAAGAGGCCGAAAGATGAGGCAGCGGGCCGGCAATACGCGACGAATGCGTCGGTGTCATCGTACTCTGAGTTGACGACCCGCCACCCGCCTTCTTCCGCTTCTCCGGCCCTCCAGCGCCAGCCACCAGAAGGAGCTTCCCCGAGAAGTTCAAGGAGCTGGCGGTGCATATGGTGGTGCTGCTGGCGTCGCCCAGGGACGGTGTGTCCGACACCTAGTCGGACCCGTCATCCTCCCGCCCGCTACCCTCGTCATCGCCGTCGCTGTCCTCCTCGTCGCCGCCGCCTGAGGAGGAGCTTTCGTCATCGGTCGAGCTCTCTACACAACACCCTAGCCTATGTCCCGAGCGCCCGAAGACCTTGATGGAGAGCAGGTCGCTCTCCACTAGCTTGAAGCAGAGGACGTGCCCATCCATCAAGCAATGGGCACGTGCGAAGGTTTTCCAGCCCCGACAAAGGAGCATCACTTGAGGGGCGGGAAACCTTGTGTTCACCCACATGTCACCATGGCAACAACCCTTCATGTGAAGCCTCAGCCGCGGTGGCTGGTCGATCTCCATCACCCTCGCGAACGCCCGGGGAAGACAAAGGCAGCTGCGCAGCGGCCCACGCAGCTACAGTATAAACTTGAGCGTCGTGTCCCCAACGTGACCACTCGGCGAGGCAGGAGGAGATGGCTGGGGAGATGGCGACGGAGATGGAGACAAAACAGGCGTCCCCCTTCCGCGCCCACCTCTGCCTCGGCCGCCTCGCCGACGGCGGCCCCGTCCGGTGCCCCCGCCTCGAGCATGGCCTTCACCCTGGGCGTCTGGCTCTTCCTTGACCATCGCAGCTCTCTGGCGGGAGGATGACCTAGTCGCCTCCACGGGAGAACGGCCGCGGCCACGCCCTCTCGCCATGACAGTGGATGAAGAATGGAGACGGAGGGGAGACACAGGAACATGCTCTTCCTCCTACCCCTGAGTTCCCTTTTTATAGATTGAGCGGGGAAGGCCAAAATACTAGCTCTACGCCTCTGAAGGGCCCGCTTAGGTCCGGCTCATTAAGTGGCAACGAGCAAGACCATCGACCGCCCTCCCCGCCCAATCAAAGGCACGTGAGTATCGGCGTCTGTCCCGTACCCTGCGCCGTGCATGCGGCGTACGTGGCGTAAGGGGCAGGCGTAGTGGGAAACGTGGAATGATGGTTCCAAGGCAGAGAGAGTAAATGGGCAGCGGCCCTGCAGTCATAAAGGGACACGCAAGCCGCCTCTTTCCTATTCACCACCGGATGACGCGAGCATGCCGCCGTCATTCCACGCATGACCCACACGTCACGCATTCAACGCGGGTCGTGGGGAAGCGCAGCAAGCGAGGAAGTTACTACAGAAAAAACTCCGCCGCCCGCGCACCATTCTGGGCCTGGCCCAATAATGCCCCGCGCTTATATGTGGCCCAGGCCCGGGGGCTCCTGTCAGTGTATAAAAGTAGGGGTCCCTTTTTGTACCCCTTTACTTATGCGCGGGCAGTCGCAGCCCCAGGCCCCTGGCCACGCTTGGCGGGGCAGAGGAAGCAAAGCCACGAGATGGACAGAACAACACCAAGACAAAAGCATGAAGAGCAGAGGGGCGAGGTGAACTCCCCCGGCAAGGCCCTTGCCAGGGTGGCCTCCACAGCCCCGGCAAGAACCTTGCCGGGGCAACTTGCCCAACACCAGCAGAGCCACCACCCTTGAGCCCAAGAATTCCAACTTCATCGACCACATTGGAACCGAGGCTCGGGAGGCACCTCCGTGGTGGCATGCAGATCTTTGTGAAGACCAGAAGCACACAAGACTAGATGATAACCAGAAGACGACGATCCTCGGCAAGATCCTTGCCGAGGATACCCACGAGACCCCGGCAAGACCCTTGCCGGGGATGACCACGATGCCGCGGCAAGACCCTTGCCGGGCCCCCGACAAGACTCTTGTCGAAGACATCCGCGGGGTCGCAGCCTGGCCTGCACCCACCAAGACTCCACCATCGTTCCCATGCAGCTGCCAGCCCACCAACTAGGCGAGCACCTGCATGGCGACATGCGGCCTCTAGGCCAACTCAACAAGCACCTGCATGGTGGCATGCAAATTTTCGCGAAGACTCTGCCACCGCACCAATTCAGCAGCCAGCCAGCCAGCATGGCGCTACACGCCTTGTCAGCTCGGACGCGCGTCGAAGCCAGGTGAGGCGACGACAGCTGGGACGAGCTTCCTTGCCGTCCCCGACAAAGGAAGAAGGGCACATCGGCAGTGCATTAAATGTGTTTGTCCTCCGGTGCCAGGAGATAGACTCGACCACTGTATAACTTTCCACCTCCTGTGTGCCATTATGGCAGCCCCTTTTGACTATAAAAGGAGGCCCGCGGCGTACTGAGGAGGGATTCGGACTTTTTGGACCATGCACGCTTTGTAGCTAGTCCAAGAACACCAGATAAACACAAACCAGCAGGAGTAGGGTATTACGCATCACTTGCGGCCCGAACCTAGATAATCCCCCTGCGTTGACCTCTCAATCCCGCTCTTTTCACAGCCCCGCGCCCGCCAACCGTAGCAAAAGGGATTCCTCGTGATCCCGTAGGTGTCGTTTCCCCCGACAGGTCTGAACTTATCACATGCAAATACAACTGCGAAAAATTCCTTTTAAGTGGTAGCATAATTTCTCTGGGCACTGTCTAGAGTTTTACTAGCATACTGAATAACATTTAATTTCTTATCAACTCTTTGTCCTAGAACAGCACCAACAGCATAATCATTAGCATCACACATAATTTCAAAGGGTAAATTCCAATCAGGTGGCTGAACAATAGGAGCAGAAATCAAGGCCTTCTTAAGTATTTCAAATGCTTCTACACAATCATCATCAAAAACAAAAGGAACATCTTTTTGTAAGAGATTAGTGAGAGGCCTAGAAATTTTAGAGAAGTCTTTAATAAATCTCCTATAGAAGCCAGCATGACCAAGGAAACTTCTTATACCTTTGATATCTTTAGGACACGGCATCTTTTCAATATCATCTACTTTAGCTTTATCAACTTCAATACCTCTTTCAGAAACTATATGCCCCAAGACAATACCTTCATTAACCATAAAGTGGCACTTCTCCCAATTCAAGACAAGATTACTTTCTTCACATCTCTGCAAAACTCAATCAAGGTTGCTTAAGCAATCATCAAAAAAAGTTCCGTAAACAGAGAAATCATCCATGAAAACCTCAACAATCTTTTCACAGAAGTCAGAGAATATAGCAGTCATACATCTTTGAAAGGTAGCAGGTGCATTACATAAACCAAAAGGCATACGTCAATAAGCAAAGGTACCGAAAGGGCAAGTAAAAGTGGTTTTCTCTTGATCCTCTTTTGACAAAGGTATTTGAGAGAAACAAGAATAACCATCTAGAAAGCAGAAATGTGTATGTTTGGATAATCTTTCTAGCATTTGATCAATAAAAGGTAAAGGGTAATGATCTTTTCTAGTAGCTTTATTTAATTTGCGGAAATCAATTACCATTCTATAACCTGTAACAATTATTTGAGGAATCAATTCATTCTTATCATTAGGAACAACAGTAATACCTCCCTTCTTAGGGACATAATGAACTGGACTTGCCCATTGACTATCAGCAATATGATAAATTATACCTGCCTCCATAAGCTTTAGTATTTCATTTCTTACCACTTCTTTCATCTTAGGATTTAACCGTCATTGATGATCAACAACTGGTTTAGCATCTTTCTCCAATTTAATTTTGTGCTGACATAGAGTGGCACTAATGCCCTTAAGATCATCAAGAGTATATCCAATAGCGGCACGGTGCTTCTTCAGAGTTTTCAATAATTTCTTTTCTTCATGCTCTGAAAGGTTAGCACTAATAATAACATGATATATCTTCTTTTCATCAAGATAAGCATATTCCAGAGTATCACGTAATTGTTTAAGCTCAAACACGGGATCACCCTTAGGTGGAGGAGGATCCCCAAGGATTTCAACATGCAAATTGTGTTTCAAAATAGGTCCCTGATTAAAGAATACTTCATCTATTTCCCTTCTTTGATTCATAAACATATTATTTTCATGGTCTAGCAAATATTGTTCTAAAGGATCATTAGGAGGCACAACAATAGAAGCAAGACCAATAATTTCATCTTTATAAGGCAATTCTTTATCATGGGGTTGTCTACGAAATTTAGAGAAATTAAAATCATGAGACATATCTCCCAAACCAACAGTAACAATATCTTTCTTGCAGTCTATCTTAGCATTAACATTATTCAAGAAAGGTCTACCAAATATAATGGGACAAAAATTATCTTGTGGGGAACCAAGAACAAGAAAATCAGTAGGATATTTTATCTTCCCACACAAAACTTCAACATCTCTAACAATCCCAATTGGTGATATAGTTTCTCTATTAACAAGCTTAATAGTAACATCAATATCTTCTATCTCAGCAGGCGCAATATCATTCATAATTTCTTTATATAATGTGTAAGGAATTGCACTCACACTAGCACCCACATCATATAAGCCATGATAACAATGGTCTCCAATTTTAACAGAAACAATAGGCATGCCAACAACAGGTATATGTTTATCTTTAGTATCGGGTTTAGCAATCCTAGCAGCTTCATCATAGAAATAAATAACATGCCCATCAATATTATCAACCAAGAGATCTTTAACCATAGCAATACTAGGTTCAAGTTTAATTTGTTCAGAGGGTGTAGGTGTTTTAGTATAACTCTTATGAACCACAGTTGAAGCTTTAGCATGATCATTTATTCTAACAGGGAATGGCGGTTTCTCAATATAAGCAGTAGGAATAATAGGATCAGTATTATAAATAATAGTTTCTTCTTCAACTTTAATAGGTTCAACTAATTTAACTTCAATGGGAGGATGAATTTAAACCACTTCTCCTTAGGGAGATCAACATGAGTAGCAAATGATTCACAGAAAGAAGCTACTATCTTAGGGTCAAGTCTATATTTAGTGCTAAAATCACGGAAAGCATCGGTATCCATAAAGGATTTAACACAGTCAAACTTAAGGTTTATACCTGAATCCTTACCATCATCGAGATCCCAATCTTCAGAGTTGCGTTTAATTCTTTCCAATAAATTACATTTGAATTCAATATCCTTCTTCATATAGGAACCAGTACAAGAAGTACCGAGCATGGATCGATCATCATGAGAAAGCCGAGCATAATTTTTTTAAATAATAATTTCTCTTGAGAGCTCATGATTGGGGCATGAATATAATATTGACTTAAGCCTCCCTCAAGCTTGAGTGATACTTTCTCCTTCACGAGGCCAAAAATTATAGATATAATTCCGATCACGATGAACCAGATGCATAGGATAAAACTTCTGATGAAATTCCAATTTCAATCGGTTGTAGTTCCATGATCCAATATCATCCAATAGCCTATACCATGTCAATGCCTTTCCCTTCAAAGATAAAGGGAAGACCTTCTTCTTGACAACATCCCCGGGTATACCTGCAAGCTTAAATAATCCACAAACTTCATCCACATAGATTAGGTGCATATCGAGATGTAATGTTCCATCTCCTTCATAAGGATTAGCTAGAAGTTTCTCTATCATACCCGAAGGAATTTCATAATAAATATTTTCAGTAGGTGCAGTAGGTTGAGGAGTAATTAATTGTGGTTCCGGTCGAGGTGAAGATACCCCGAACAAACCCCTCAAAGGATTATTTTCCATAGTAACAAGTGACAGTAAATTTCAGCACACTACATAAATGTTTCCTTACCAAATTCCACTTACCAAAGGCGCTTCAGTCCCCGGCAACGGCACCAGAAAAGAGTCTTGATGACCTACAAGTATAGAGGATCTATCGTAGTCCTTTTGATAAGTAAGAGTGTCGAACCCAACGAGGAGCAGAAGGAAATGACAAGTGGTTTTTAGCAAGGTATTCTCTGCAAGCACTGAAATTATCGGTAACAGATAGTTTTGTGATAAGGTAAATCGTAAGGGGTAACAAGTAAATAAAGTAACTAAGGTGCAGGAAGGTGGCCCAATCCTTTTTGTAGCAAGGGACAAGCCTGGACAAACTCTTATATAAAGCAAAGCGCTCCCGAGGACACATGGGAATTGTTGTCAAGTTTGTTTTCATCATGCTCATATGATTCGCGTTCGTTACTTTGATAATTTGATATGTGGGTGTACCGGTGCTTGGGTGCTGCCCTTCCTTGGACAAGCCTCCCAATTATGATTAACCCCTCTTGCAAGCATCTGCAACTACGAAAGACGTATTAAGGTAAACCTAACCATATCAAGAAACATATCGATCCAAATCAGCCCCTTACAAAGCAACGCATAAACTAGGGTTTAAGCTTCTATCACTCTAGCAACCCATCATCTACTTATTACTTCCCAATGCCTCCCCCTAGGCCCAAATAATGGTGAAGTGTCATGTAGTCGACGTTCACATAAAACCACTAGAGGAAATACAACATACATCTCATCAAAATATTGAATGAATACCAAATTCACATGATTACTTATAACAAGACTTCTCCCATGTCCTCAGGAACAAACGTAACTACTCATAAAGCATATTCATAATCATAATCAGAGGATTATTAATTATCATTAAGGATTTGAACATATGATCTTCCACCGAATAAACCAACTAGCATCAACTACAAGGAGTAATCAACACTACTAGCAACCCACATGTACCAATCTGAGGTTTTGGAACCAAGATTGAATACAAGAAATGAACTAGGGTTTGAGAGGAGATGGTGCTAGTGAAGATGTTGATGGAGATTGACCCTCCCTCGATGAGAGGATCGATGGTGATGACGATGGCGATGATTTCCCCCTCCCGGAGGGATGTTTCCCCGGCAGAACAGCTCTGCCGGAGCCCTAGATTGGTTCTGCCCAGGTTCCGCCTCGACACGACGGCGCTTCGTCCCGAAAGCTTCTCTATGATTTTTTCCAGTGTAAAAGACACCATATAGCAGAAGATGGGCACCGGAGGCCTGCCAGGGGGCCCACAAGGTCGGGGGTGCGCCCAGGGGGTGGGGCGCGCCCGCCACCCTTGTGGCTGACTGGTGGGCCCCCTCTGGTTCTTTCTTCGCCCAATATTTTTTATATATTCCAAAAATAATCTCTTTGAAGTTTCAGGACTTTTGGAGTTGTGCGGAATAGGTCTCCAATATTTGCTCCTTTTCTAGCCCAGAATTCCAGCTACCGGCATTCTCCCTCTTCATGTAAACCTTGTAAAATAAGAGAGAATAGGCATAAGTAATGTGATATAATGTGTAATAACAGCCCATAGTGCAATAAATATTGTCATAAAAGCATGATGCAAAATGGAGGTATCACAAGACAATACCTTCATTGACCATAAAGTGGCACTTCTCCCAATTCAAGACAAGATTAGTTTGCTCGCATATCTGCAAAACTCGATCAAGTTTGCTTAAGAAATCATCAAAAGAAGTTCAGTAAACGAAAAAATCATCCATGAAAACCTCAACAATCTTTTCACAAAAATCAGACAATATAGCAGTCATGCATCTTTGAAAGGTAGCAGGTGCATTGCATAAACCAAAAGGCATATGTCTATAAGCATAAGTTCCAAAAGGACAAGTAAATGTGGTTTTCTCTTGATCAGGTTGTGAAACAGGTATTTGAGAAAAAACAGAATATCCATCGAGAAAATAAAAGTGTGTGTGCTTAGATAATCTTTCTAGCATTTGATGAATGAAAGGCAGAGGGTAATGATCTTTTCTAGTTGCTGTATTTAATTTTCTAAAATCAATTACCATTCTATAGCCAGTGACAATTCTTTGTGGAATAAGTTCATTTTTTTATTAGGAACAACAGTAATACCTCCCTTCTTAGGGACACAATGAACGGGACTTACCCATCAACTATCAGCTATGGGATATATTATACCTGCTTCCAGAAGCTTCAGTATTTCAGTTCTTACCACTTCTTTCATTTTAGGATTTAAACATCATTGATGATCAACAATGGGTTTAGCACCAAGTTCCATATTAATCTTGTGCTGAAAGAGAGTGGGACTAATGCCCTTAAGACCATCAAGAGTATATCCAATAGCAGCTCGGTGCTTCTTCAGAATTTCCAATAATCTTTCTTCTTCATGTTCTGAAAGGTTAGCACTAATAATAACAGGATATATCTTTTTCTCATCAATATAAGCATATTTCAAAGTGTCTGGCAATTGTTTTAATTCAAACACAGGATCACCTTTAGGTGGAGGAGGACCTCCCAGAGTTTCATTAGGCAAATTGTGTTTAATCAGAGGTCGTTGTTCACAGAAAATTTTACATATCTCATTTCTTTCATGCATATGCATATCATTTTCATGGTCTAGTAGATATTGTTCTAGTGGATCAGTAGGACGCACGGCAATAGAAGCAAGACCAATTATTTCATCCTTACTAGGCAATTCTTTCTTATGATGTTTTCTATTGAACTTAGAAAAATTAAACTCATGAGACTCATCACCAAAACTAACCATGAAGGTTTGTTTCTCACAATCTATTTTAGCATTAACGGTCTTCAAGAAAGGTCTACCAAAGATAATGGTACAGAATTCATCTTGCGGGGAACCAAGGACTAGCAAATCAGTAGGATATTGTATTTTCCCACACAAGACTTCAACATCTCTAACAATCCCAAGTGGTGTGATGGTCTCTCTATTAGCAAGTTTAATAGTAACATCTATGTCTTCTATTTCAGCAAGTGCTATATCATTCATAATTTCTTGATATAAGGTAAAAGGAATAGCACTCACGCTAGCACCTAAGTCACATAAACCATGATAACAGTGCTCTCCTATTTTGACTGAGACAACAGGCATGCCAACAACAAGTCTATGTTTATCTTTCTCATCGGGTTTAGCAATTCTAGTAGCTTCATTGCGGAAGTAAATAACATGCCCATCTATATTTTCTACCAAGAGATCTTTAACCATAGCTACGCTAGGTTCTACTTTTGATTTGTTCAGCAGGTTTAGGTGCTCTAATATTACTTTTATTGACCACGGTTGAAACCTTAGCATGTTCCTTTATCCTAACAGGGAAAGATGGGTTTTCAATATAAGCAGTAGGAACAACTGGATCAACACTATAAATGATAGTTTCATCTTTAGCTATGACCGGTTTTTTAATTCCTTCTTTAATAGGTGGGTGATATTTAAACCACTTCTCCTTAGGGAGATCGACATGAGTAGAAAATGATTCACAAAAAGTGGCTACTATCTCCGAGTCAAGTCCATATTTAGTGCTAAACTTTTGAAAAGCATCGGTATCCATAGAAGATTTAACACAATCATACTTAAGCTTAATACTGTTGGAAATATGCCCTAGAGGCAATAATAAATGGTTATTATTATATTTCTTTGTTCATGATAATCGTCTCTTATTCATGCTATAATTGTATTGTCCGGAAATCGTAATACATGTGTGAATGCATAGACCACAACGTGTCCCTAGTAAGCCTCTAGTTGACTAGCTCGTTGATCAACAGATAGTCATGGTTTCCTAACTATGGACATTGGATGTCATTGATAACGGGATCACATCATTAGGAGAATGATGTGATGGACATGACCCAATCCTAAGCATAGCATAAAAGATCGTGTAGTTTTGTTTGCTAGAGCTTTTCCGATGTCAAGTATCTTTTCCTTAGACCATGAGATCGTGCAACTCCCGGATACTGTAGGAGTGCTTTGGGTGTGCCAAACGTCACAACGTAACTGGGTGACTATAAAGGTGCACTACGGGTATCTCCGAAAGTGTCTGTTGGGTTGGCACGGATCGAGACTGGGATTTGTCACTCCGTGTGACGGAGAGGTATCTCTGGGCCCACTCGGTAATGCATCATCATAATGAGCTCTATGTGACTAAGGCGTTAGTCACGGGATCATGCATTGCGGTACGAGTAAAGAGACTTGCCGGTAACGAGATTGAACAAGGTATTGGGATACCGACGATCGAATCTCGGGCAAGTAACATACCGATTGACAAAGGGAATTGCATACGGGATTGATTGAATCCTCGACACCGTGGTTCATCCGATGAGATCATCGTGGAACATGTGGGAGCCAACATGGGTATCCAGATCCCGCTGTTGGTTATTGACCGGAGAGGCGTCTCGGTCATGTCCGCATGTCTCCCGAACCCGTAGGGTCTACACACTTAAGGTTCGGTGACGCTAGGGTTGTAGAGATATGTGTATGCGGAAACCCGAAAGTTGTTCAGAGTCCCAGATGAGATCCCGGACGTCACGAGAGGTTCCGGAATGGTCCGGAGGTGAAGAATTATATATAGGAAGTCAAGTTTCGGCCACCGGGAAAGTTTCGGGGGTTACCGGTATTGTACCGGGACCACCGGAAGGGTCCCGGGGGTCCACCGGGTGGGGCCACCTGTCCCGGAGGGCCCCATGGGCTGAAGTGGGAAGGGAACCAGCCCATAGTGGGCTGGGGCGCCCCCCATGGGCCTCCCCCCTGCGCCTAGGGTTGGAAACCCTAGGGTGGGGGGGCGCCCCACTTGACTTGGGGGGTAAGTTACCCCCCTGGCCGCCGCCCCCCATCCAGATGGGTTCTGGCCGGCGCCCCCCCTCCCAGGGGGCCTATATAAAAGGGGGAGGGAGGGCAGTAGTAAGACAGCCTTGGGCGCCTCCCTCTCCCCCTGCTACACCTCTCCGTCTCGCAGAAGCTCGGCGAAGCCCTGCCGAGACCCGCTACATCCACCACCATGCCGTCGTGCTGCTGGATCTCCATCAACCTCTCCTTCCCCCTTGCTGGATCAAGAAGGAGGAGACGTCGCTGCAGCATACGTGTGTTGAACGCGGAGGTGCCGTCCGTTCGGCACTTGGTCATCGGTGATTTGGATCACGGCGAGTACGACTCCGTCATCCACGTTCATTGGAACGCTTCCGCTCGCGATCTACAAGGGTACATAGATGCACTCCCTTCCCCTCGTTGCTAGTACACTCCATAGATGCATCTTGGTGAGCGTAGAAAAAATTTAAATTATGCTACGATTCCCAACAAATACCTGACTCTTTACCTTCGTCGAGTTCCCAATCTTCAGAGTTGCGTTTAACTATTTCTAAAAGATCCCACCTGAATTCAATAGTATTCTTCATAAAGGAACCAGTACAAGAAGTATCGAGCATGGATTGATCATCACGAGAAAGCCGAGCATAAAAATTCTGAATGATAATTTCTCTTGAGAGCTCATGATTGGGGCATGAATATAACATTGACTTAAGCCTCCCCCAAGCTAGAGCGATACTTTCTCCTTGTCCAAAAATTATATATATAATTCCGTTCACGATGAACTAGATGCATAGGATAATTTTTTGGTGAAATTCCAATTCCAATCGATTCCTATTCCAAGATCCAATATCATCGCATAGCCTATACCATGCCAATGCTTTTCCCTTCAAAGATAAAGGGAAAACCTTCTTCTTAACTTCATCTCCAGTTAAACCTGCAAGCTTAAATAATCCACAAATTTCATTCACATATATCAAGTGCATATCAGGATGTTCGGTTCCATCTCCTTCATAAGGATTAGCTAGCAGTTGTTCTATCATACCCGAAGGAATTTCATAACCAATATTTTCAGTAGGTGCAGTAGGTTGAGGGGCAACTAATTGTGGTTCCGGTCGAGGTGAAGATACCCTGAAAAACCCCTCAAAGGATTGTTCTCCATAATAACAAGTGGTAATAAATTTCAGCACGTAGTAATAATTTTTCCTTACCGATTTCCACCTACCAAGAGCGCCTGATTCCCCGACAACGGCGCCAGAAAAGAGCCTTGATTACCCACAAGTATAGGGGATCAATCATAGTCCTTTCGATAAGTAAGAGTGTCGAACCCAACGAGGAGCAGAAGAAAATGACAAGTGGTTTTCAGCAAGGTATTCTCTGCAAGCACTAAAATTATAAGTAACGAGTAGTTTGATTGCAAGATAATTTGTAATGAGCCAGTAACGGTAACAAAAAATAATATGTAGTAAGTTAGCCCAATCCTTTTGTGGCAAAGGAAAGGCCAAAACGGTCTCTTATGATAAGCAAAGCGTTCTTGAGGGTACACGGGAATTTCATCTAGTCACTTTCATCGTGTTGGTTTGATTCGTGTTCGCTACTTTGATAATTTGATATGTGGGTGGACCGGTGCTTAGGTGCTGTTCTTACTTGAACAAACCTCCTACTTATGATTAACCCCCTCACAAGCATCCGCAACTACGAGAAAAGTATTAAGATAAAATCTTACCATAGCATTAAACTTTTGGATCCAAATCTGCCCCTTACGAAGTAGCGCATAAACTAGGGTTTAAGCTTCTGTCACTCTCGCAACCCATCATCTAGTAACTACTCCACAACGCATTCCCTTAGGCCCTAATAAGGTGAAGTACCATGTAGTCGACGTTCACATGACACCACTAAGGGAATCACAACATACATAGCATCAAAATATCGAACACATATCAAATTCACATGATTACTTGCAACAAGATTTCTCCCGTGACCTCAAGAACAAAAGTAACTACTCACAAATGATAATCATGCTCAAGATCAGAGGGGTATTAAATGGCATAATGGATCTGAACATATAATCTTCTGCCAAATAAACCATATAGTGATCAAGGGCAAAAGTGCTCCTGCCCAAGTTCTGCCTCGAGACGGCGACGCTTCGTCTCGAAAGTCATCTCTTCATTTTTTATAGGTCAAAATGACTTATATACCAGAAGAGGGGCACCGGAGGTAGGCCGAGGAGGGCACAACCCACGGCGGGCCTGGGGGCCCTGGCGCGCCCAGGTGGGTTGTGCCCACCTGGTGGGCCACCTCTGGTAGTTATTTGCTCCAATAATTCTTAAATATTCCAAAAAACTTCTCCGTGAAGTTTTAGCTCATTTGAAGTTGTGCAGAATAGGTGGCTTGACGTAGCTTTTTCAGGTACAGAATTCCAGCTGCCAGTATTCTCCCTCTTTGTGTGAACCTTGCATATTATGAGAGAAAAGGCATTAGAATTACTCCATAAAGTATTATTATGCATAAAAATATCATAAATAACAGTAGAAAAACATGATGCAAAATGGACGTATCAACCCCCCCCCCCCCCCCGAAGCTTAGACCTCGCTTGTCCTCAAGCGAAAACCGAAGTCGAAAAAACATGTCCACATGCTTAGAGTGAGAGGTGTCGATAAAACAAAATACGAACATAGAAGCATCATTTATATTATTATAACGGCAACAAACTTTATTATAAAACTTTTATCACATAACTTTTACCATAAACTTCTCATGAGCAAGTAACAATTCATCACAACATCGAAGTATAAAGCATTGGAATTTGTTTTAAAGGACATGAGCTCATCATCGAAGATGCCCCGTCACTTCAAAGGTTGCTCCTTGATTATCTTTATGCACATTCCCAACTAATTGTGATCACTGCGCCTAAACTGCAGACGTTGGGTGTAATTCGTGATCCGTTTAAAGGTTACAAAATGGTGGTTGGCTCCACACTTATTCAGGTACTTTATATTACCATCAACACTTTTGTAATCATAACCTGTATTTTTCATTTGTGCGCATAGGTTTTATATCAACTTGGAGTACACTTTTGGTACTAATATTGTTCTATGCTCAATGAAGAGTTTGTCCACGGATAGCCTACCAACGGTGCTGGATTCTCTCAAGACCGTACGTATCAGTATGTGGTGTTTTGATTTGAACATGATTATTGGCTTGTTGCGATGCTTTCTATGTCTGGAGAATTTGTATATAGAGGTGATGATTTCACGCACATTGAAAGCCCATATATAATGTACTAGAATTAACCGTTCAGTTGTGTCCCTCTTTCGACATACTCTTTTTTAGACATTAACTGTTTGTGGTGCACCCGTGTTTGTGGTGCTATCGCCCGTTGAGAGAATATCCGGTGCACCCGTGTTTGTCGTGCTACCAGTGCATCGGACTCACGTTGCACATTTTAAAATATAAAAAAAATCTGAAAAAAGTAAGCACATTCACACATCAGTGTAGGTTGTCATAAAATTTCAAGTCAAAATTCGAAATATAGCTGTGACGCCCCCGATTTGACCGTACACTAATCATGCACGCAAATGTGTACGATCACGATCAGGGACTCACGGGAAGATATCACAACACAACTCTACAACAAAAATAAGTCATACAAGCATTATAATACAAGCCAGGGGCCTCGAGGGCTCGAATACAATTGCTCGATCATAGACGAGTCAGCGGAAGCAACAATATCTGAGTACAGACATAAGTTAAACAAGTTTGCCTTAAGAAGGCTAGCACAAACAGGGATACAGATCGAACGAGGCGTAGGCCTCCTGCCTGGGATCCCCTAACTACTCCTGGTCGTTGTCAGCGGCCTGCACGTAGTAGTAGGCACCTCCAGTGTCGTAGGTGTCGTCGTCGACGGTGGCGTCTGGCTCCTGGACTCCAATATCTGGTTGCGACAATCAGATAGATAGGAAGGGGGAAAGAGGGAGAGAAGCAACCGTGAGTACTCATCCGAAGTACTCGCAAGCAAGGAGCTACACTACATATGCATGGGTATATGTGTAAAGGGGCATATCAGTGGACTGAACTGCAGAATGCCAGAATAAAGGGGGGATAGCTAGTCCTGTCGAAGTCTACGCTTCTGGCCATCTCCATCTTGCAGCAGATAGAAGAGAGTAGATTGAAGTCCTCCAAGTAGCATCGCATAGCATAATCCTACCCGGCAATCCCCTCCTCGTCGCCCTGTTAGAGAGCGATCACCGGGTTGTATCTGGCACTTGGAAGGGTGTATTTTATTCAGTATCCAGTTCTAGTTGTCATAAGCTCAAGGTACAACTCCGGGTCGTCCTTTTACCGAGGGAGACGGCTATTCGAATAGATAAACTTCCCTGCAGGGGTGCACCACATAACCCAACACGCTCGATCCCATTTGGCCGGACACACTTTCCTGGGTCATGCCCGGCCTCGTAAGATCAACACGTCGCAGCCCCACCTAGGCTCAACAGAGAGGTCAGCACGCCGGTCTAAACCTATGCGCGCAGGGGTCTGGGCCCATCGCCCTATGCACACCTGCACGTTGCGTACGCGGCCGGAAGCAGACCTAGCCCCCTTAATACAAGCGCGAGCTTACGGTCCAATGCGGCGCGCGCCACTCAGTTGCTGACGTCACGAAGGCTTCGGCTGATACCACGACGCCGGGATACCCATAACTACTCCCGCGTAGATGGTTAGTGCGTATAGACCAAATGGCCAGACTCAGATCAAATACCAAGATCTCGTTAAGCGTGTTAAGTAACCGCGAACGCCGACCAGGGCCAGGCCCACCTCTCACCTAGGCGGTCTCAACCTGCCCTGTCGCTCCGCCATAAAGTAACAGTCGGGGGCCGTCAGGAACCCAGGCCCACCTCTACCGGGGTGGAGCCACCTGTCCTTTCAGCCCCCTCATCAGAATCACTTGCGGGTACTCAACGAGCCGACCCGACTTTAGTCACCACATGTGTCATGTATATAATGTATATAGTATATACCCGTGATCACCTCCCGAAGTGATCACGGCCCAGTAGTATAGCATGGCAGACGGACAAGAGTGTAGGGCCACTGATGAAACACTAGCATCCTATACTAAGCAGTAGGATAGCAGGTAAGGGTAACAATTGTAGCAACAATAACAGGCTATGCATCAGGATAGGATTATCGGAAAGCAGTAACATGCTACACTACTCTAATGCGAGCAGTATAGAGAAGAGTAGGCGATATCTGGTGATCAAGGGGGGGCTTGCCTGGTTGCTCTGGCAAGTAGGAGGGGTCGTCGACTCCGTAGTCGAACTGGGCAGCAGCAGTGTCGGTCTCGTAGTCTACCGGAGAGAAGAGGGGGAAGAAACAGTAAATATAAAGCAAACATAGCATCACAAAGCATAACGTGGTAATACGATGTGTCGGGTGTGACCTAACGTATGTCTACACGAATAGGTGAAGGGGGAAATTCAACCGGGAATGTTTTCCCGGTTCCGGACCTATGCCAGACAGATGACCGGAGGGGGAAAGTTCCATGTTCAGCATGCTAGAGGCATGTGACAAACGAACGGACCGCGTATTTGGATTCGTTGGATTTTTCTGAGCAACTTTCATATAGAAAACATTTTCATCCGAGCTACGGATTATTTTATATGATTTTTGAAAGATTTAACAATATTCTAGAATTATTTATATTAACATAAAAGGAATATGACGTCAGCATTGCGTGGGGATGACGTCAGCGGTCAACAGACACGCTGACGAGGTCAAAACTGACCTGTGGGTCCAATGGGTCCCACTGGTCAGTGACTGGACTAATTAACAGTGGTTAATTTAACTAAACTAAGTTAATTAGCTAGTAGGCCCCACCTGTCAGTGTCTAATTGGTGAATAGATTAATTAATCAATTTAATTAACAGATTTTCTATTTATCTAACTCGTTTTATTGACTCGGCCCCACATGTCAGTGGGTTGACCCAGTCAACGAGTCAACTGGGCCCACCCGTCAGTGGCTCAGCGGGCCCCATACGTCAGCGCCAAGTCAGCCTCGCCGGCGTCGGCACCGGAATCACGCCGGCGACCAAACCTACAGTGGCGTGGCCTCGGAACTCGTCGGAAAACGCGCTCCAGCCACCGTTTTGCACGCGTGAGGTGGCGTTCGAAAGAGGGGAGCGAGGCGCGTCGCGTGGCGCTAACGGTTGGCCTCGGGAAGGCCTAAAACGACGATGGCATGCGGCGAGGCGGACGCCGGAGTTCGGCCATCTCCGCCAACGGCGACAGTGGGCACGAGGAGGCGAGCTGGAGGCTCGAGCGGCACCAGGGAGGCGCCCTGAGCACGTTGACGTGCTTGTCCGGCCTTGGCAACGACTACAACGACGGCGACTAGCTGCACGGCGGAGCTCAGCGCGGCCATCCATGGCGATGGCAGTTACGGGTGCGGAAAAGAGCGGCAGAAGGAGGGAGGAGGAGCGGAGCTCACCGCCGTGGCGCAAGGAGGCCTTCGAGGGGCTTAGGAGCAGTAGTGGTCGGCCGGTGAGGGAGGAGGTCGCTGGCGGCCCGAGGTTGACGAAGGGTCGATCCGGCACGCGTAGAGTTTCCGAACTCCAACCGCCGGTCGAGGAGGAAGGGGCAGAGGCCGGCTGGCCTTCCAGACTCGTCGGAGGAACCAAAGAGCGCCGGCGGCCGCGAGATCGACGGTGGTGTGACGTCGGCCGCGCCCGAACAGAGAGGGAAGAAGGGAGCGGGCGCGTGAGGGAGAGGGAGGAGAGGGGAAGTGGATCTGGGAGAGATGAGTGGGAGAGGAGGCGTCCCGAGGCGCATCGTGGCGGCCTTATCCCCTCGGCGATGTGGCGGCGTGGGGCGGCGAGCAGGTCCGGCGGGGACGGCGAGGGGCGTGCGCCCTCGGTCGGTTGAACACACGAGGAGGGGGGAAGACGACAAGGGGAGGGGGGAGCTGCTGGGCCGCTGGACCGATTCGGCCGGCTGGGCCAGTGGGCCAAGGCCCTTGGGGAGCCGGGGGGGTTTTCTTTCCTTTTGCTTTCTATTTACCTTTTATTTATTTTTCTTTTCTGTTTTATTTCTAGTTTCTCTTTTATTTTGTTTTAGCAAAATACCAAAATGGCACCTAATTTGTTGTTACCAATTATGTCACAACCACAAAAAGTTTCATCCCAAAATAATATAGTTTAATATCTTACAAAATACAAAAGGCATTTAATTAATGGTTTTAGCTACTGATTTAATTAGTTTGGTGCATTTAAACCTTTTATAAAGACTTGGTTCCTCCACCAATATTACATATGATTTATTTGTCACTTTTAGAACATTTTAGTTTTGACATTTGAAAAGTTTTATTGTTTGCTTGAATTTGAATTTGAACTAACCCGAGGTTAACTAAAGTGATCATGCTGACATGGCATCGTTAGCAGAGTTTTACTGTAGCTTGATTATCCGGGCATCACAATAGCTCGAGGAACAAAAATGACAAATTCAACACTGAATAGTACATAACATAAGTTGGGCTTTAGATTTGGCCCATTATCACGCTGATGTCAAATTTTTCATTTTCGTATCTCAAAAAGTGTTCCAAATTTTGATACGAAAGTTTGTGATAACAAACATTAATGTTGTGTCGGTGTGCTAGATTTTTCTTCAGAATTTTCACATATTTTATAGCATCCAGTGCACTGATAGCGTGACAAGTGTGGATGCAGCTGATACATTCGCATCACCCGTCACCTAAAATTAAAGCGCACGGAAACAACTGGAGAGATTGCCTTTTGCCGATAGTAAATCCGCGCAACAGAGCCTATTCCCCACCGTCGACCGGTAGCAAATCCGTCACCCTTACTTCCTCGCAGCCCCGACCGATAGCAAATCTGTCACCCCTACTTCCCCACAGCCCCATACCCGCAACACCGGAAGGTGCGATAGCTGTGAGGACGATCCAAGGTGGAAGAATGGAGGACGCGAACTAAAATGTCCCTCCTACCAAGTCATGCGAGAGATTAAGAAATCGGGAAAACAAGGGCTGGACATATGCGGTGGGAGGGCCAAAATATATCCAGGTTTCACGGGACGCTTTTTCTCCCCAGTCCCGTAAAACGGCAGCTATTGTAGCGGCCAAGGAGTTTTGCGGGATCTGGAGTTCTTGAAAGGCAAAAAAGCAGCCTAATCTAATCGGGTTGCCTTAACAGTGCAAACAAGATAATTACTCCCTCTGTTCCTAAATGCAAGTCTTTGTAGAGATCACAATACGGACTATATACGAACCAAAATGAGTGAATCTACAATCTAAAATATGTCTATATACATCCGTATGTAATCTTTATTGGAATCTCTAAAAAGACTTATATTTAGGAGAACATAGCTTGCCCATTTCAGAAAATAGAAAAAAAGTTCTCCGATTAAGCATGCACCGTCTCTGTCAAGACCTTACATATCAGTATGTGGTGTTTTGATTTTAACATGATTATTGGCTTGTTGCGTTGCTTTCCATGTCTGGAGAATTTGTATATAGAGGTGATGATTTCACGCACATTGAAAGCCCATATATAATGTACTAGAATTAACCGTTCAGCTGTGTCCCTCTTTCGACATACTCTTCTTTTAGACATTAACTGTTTGTGGTGCACCCGTGTTTGCGGTGCTATCGCCTGTCGAGAGAATATCCCGTGCACCCGTGTTTGTGGTGCTACGAGTGCATCGAACTCACGTTGCACATTTTAAAATGTAAAAAAAATCTGAAAAAAGTAAGCACATTCACACAATCATCGGTGTAGGTTGTCATAAAATTTCAAGTCAAAATTCGAAAATAGCTCGAGAAAAAAATGACAAATTCAACACTGAATAGTACATAACATAAGTTCGGCTTTAGATTTGGCGCATTATCACGCTGATATCAAATTTTTATTTTTGTATCTTAAAAAATGTTTCAAATTTTGATACGGAAGTTTGTGATAACAAACATTAATGTTGCACTAGTAGAAAAAGGGTCAAATGTCAAGCACATTAGTGCCGGTTTGCTTTTGAGCCGGCACTAATGTGTCCATTAGTGCCGGTTCCAACGGCTAGGCGGGAGGAGCTCTTTAGTACCGGTTTGTGGCGAACCTTTAGCATCGGTTCGTGCCACGAACCGGTACTAATGAGGCTGTGGCCCCACGAGCACCTTTAGTACCGGTTCGTGGCACGAACCGGTACTAGAGTTTTTTACTAAGCTGTTTTTTAGTCCCACCTCGCGAAGAGAGAGGCACTAGGAGTGGTTTATAAGCCCTGAGTGCAGAGACGATGAAGAAGAGGCGCAATGCTCACCTTCACGTTGCTTAGCTTCAAGCCTTGAGGAATAGGGTACACTGCATGGAGCTATGTGCAGTGCAGTCTACACTATTCCGAAAGGCTTGAAGCTAATTAACGAGCATTGCGCCTCTTTTTTATTTTTAATAACTTATTACAACTCCGGACTTCTTGTGTTACGGCAAAAACTGGATGCACTTCGTGTACAAACTGGACAATATGGCAAAAACTGGATGCACTTCGTGTACAAACTGGACAATCTCTTTCGAAGTATCCGGGCCTGTTTCGGACGAAAACTCATCTGTTACACGGGCACTTTAATGTTTTTAAACTTATTTGAACTCCAGCCTATTTTTGCGTTCAGTATGCATCATTCAAAGCGACGTCATCAATTTCCAACACGTTCTGACATCATTTGCTGTTTTTCAGTCATTTACCGATTTGTTTAGAGAGCTAAATGACGGTGACATTGAAAATCACTACAAAATGAACTTTGAAAATGTTGGAACTTGGCATGGTATCATCATTTCACCCGCATAGCATGTGCAAAAGAGTAGAGAGGACCACGGTGAAAACTGGACGCACCTCGTGTACAAACTGGACAATCTCTTTCGGAGTATCAGGGTTTCGGACGAGAACTCATCTGTTACACGGGCACTTCAATGTTTTTTAAACTTATTTGAACTCCAGCCTATTTTTGCGTTCAGTATGCATCATTCAAAGCGACGTCATCAATTTCCAACACGTTCTGACATCATTTGCTGTTTTTCAGTCATTTACCGATTTGTTTAGAGAGCTAAATGACGGTGAAATTGAAAATCACTACAAAATGAACTCTGAAAATGTTGGAACTTGGCATGGTATCATCATTTCACCCGCATAGCATGTGCAAAAGAGTAGAGAGGGTCACGGCGAAAACTGGACGCACCTCGTGTACAAACTGGACAATCTCTTTCGGAGTATCAGGGTTTCGGACGAGAACTCATCTGTTACACGGGCACTTCAATGTTTTTTAAACTTATTTGAACTCCAGCCTATTTTTGCGTTCAGTATGCATCATTCAAAGCGACATCATCAATTTCCAACACGTTCTGACATCATTTGCTGTTTTTCAGTCATTTACCGATTTGTTTAGAGAGCTAAATGACGGTGAAATTGAAAATCACTACAAAATGAACTCTGAAAATGTTGGAACTTGGCATGGTATCATCATTTCACCCGCATAGCATGTGCAAAAGAGTAGAGAGGGTCACGGCGAAAACTGGACGCACCTCGTGTACAAACTGGACAATCTCTTTCGGAGTATCAGGGTTTCGGACGAGAACTCATCTGTTACACGGGCACTTCAATGTTTTTTAAACTTATTTGAACTCCAGCCTATTTTTGCGTTCAGTATGCATCATTCAAAGCGACGTCATCAATTTCCAACACGTTCTGACATCATTTGCTGTTTTTCAGTCATTTACCGATTTGTTTAGAGAGCTAAATGACGGTGAAATTGAAAATCACTACAAAATGAACTCTGAAAATGTTGGAACTTGGCATGGTATCATCATTTCACCCGCATAGCATGTGCAAAAGAGTAGAGAGGGTCACGGCGAAAACTGGACGCACCTCGTGTACAAACTGGACAATCTTTTCGGAGTATCAGGGTTTCGGACGAGAACTCATCTGTTACACGGGCACTTCAATGTTTTTTAAACTTATTTGAACTCTAGCCTATTTTTGCGTTCAGTATGCATCATAATAAAATAGAAAATAAATAAAACAGAAAAGACAAAAACTATATAAAAAATTACTCAAAAATAAATAGCAGAAAATAAATAATGCAGAAAGGAAAAAAACTATATAATTTTTTTTATATTCACAAAGAAACTAAATACAACAAAGAAACTACTCAGAAATAAATAGAAGAAAATTATATAAAAATTGTTGGGGCGCTGCCCAGTGGGCCTGCCAGACCTAGGGTTTGCAAATACAGGCCCAGAAGGGCCAGCAGGCTCACAGGGCAGCGCGTCGAAATTAGGACCAGAAGCCTGCTATACAGAGAAGTTTGAGACAGCAGCCGCACCGGGGCTTTTAAACTAGTGCGGGCGCCCCTCGGCTAGCGAGGTGGGACTAAACTTGCCCGCACCGCTCCTGCGCCAGCGCACCCCTTTAGTACCGGGTCCTGGCTCCAACCGGTACTAAAGGGGGGCCTTTAGTACCGGTTGGAGCCACGAACCGGTACTAAAGGGGCAGTTTCCCGCCCCTTGGCCTGGCGAAAATTGGCCTTTAGTACCGGTTGGTGGCTCCAACCGGTACTAAAGGCCCCTCCTATATATATGGCACTTACGAAAAATTCAGTTTCATCGACCACCACTTCTTCTCCAACTACTTCGCGCGACATCGCCGCCGTCGCCCATCGCGCGCCGCCCTCGCAGGCCCCGCCGCCCGTCGTCGCCGTCACCGCCGTCGCCCCCGCCGCCCGTCGTCGCCGTCACCGCCGTCGCCGCCGCCCCGTACTACATACGTCGCCGTCTTGATCGCGCCGTCGCCCCCGGCCCGTAGCTCCTCGTCGCGCCGTCCTCGTCGCATCGCCGTTGAGCGCCGCCGCCCGTACGCCGCCGTCCCCTGCTCGTACACACACAGGCACACACACACACACATTGCTTTTACTTATTTTCTGTTTTCTGTTGTTTAGATTAATGTTAGATAAATTACGTAGATAAGAATGTTAGAATGTTAATGTTAGATGAATTATATGGAAAAGACGTTAAATATTAATGTCAATTTTAGATGAATTAGCTAGATATTAATTAGGTATATATATGAGATTTGAACTAGTTGAATTAATATAACTAGTTTATTTTTAGTATGAAAATTAATAGAACAAGTTTATTTTTAGTAAGAAAATTTAGGTATATGAGATTATTTGAACTAGTTGAATTAATATAACTAGTTTATTTTTAGTAAATGCTTAGTTGAACTAGTTGAATTAGTAGAACTAGTTTATTTTTAGTAAGAAAATTTAGGTATATGATATTTGATGATCTAATTAAAATATTACTATATATATAGCTACTTTATATATTTTAGTAAGAAAATTAATAGAACTAGTTTATTTTTAGTAAATTCTTAGTTGAATTAGTTGAATTAATAGAACTAGTTTATTTTTAGTAAGAAAATTTAGATATCTGAGATTTGATGATCTAATTAAAATATTACTATATAGAACTAGCTACTTTATTTTAGTAAGAAAATTAATAGAACAAGTTTATTTTTATTAAATGCTTAGTTGAATTAGTTGAATTAATAGAACTAGTTGAACTAATAGAAGTAGTTGAATTAGTTGAATTAATAGAACTAGTAAGTGTTTAATGTTTCACCTATATGAACATAGGAAATGTCGTCTGACGACGAAAAAGATTTCATTAAGTGCGAATACTGTGAAGACCAGCGCGGCCTGTGCGACAGAAATTTCCTTGTTGATGATAGGCGCTTCAGCATCAAGCTGGATGAGACCTTCGAAGTGGATACAGTAAGTCACAACGACAAGTCTTTTTTCGTAATTAAGCATGACTTATATATGCTTCATTTGCTTCAACTTATAATTTTAAATTTTCACTATTCTACTAGCGCATCCCCTGCCATGCAAGAATTTTTGTCTTGGATAAGATAGGTTTCAGTGCTATGGAAACTATGGAGGTAAAGAGAGTTTACCTGAAGACCGAGCATGGTTATACTTTCAACGTCAAATTATACAATGCAGACACGTACACCTATTTTGAATGCAAAACTTGGCAAGCACTATGCAAGGCTTATGCATTTGAGCCTGATATGGTTATCACCTTTGATATTCGTCCGGAAGATGATATTGAAGGTAATAGAGACATCTGGGTCGATGTGCAGACGCCTCCAGTTCTACCATTATGTGAGTTTCTCAACCATATTTATGTCTTTGATATTGTTTATTCAAAAATAGTTGACAACTAATTTCTATTGACAGCTTATTTCCATTCAAGCAAACATGTCCGGCGCTTGGTAGACAGGACCTACTACTGTCCCGGAGCTGAACTAAACTGCGAGGAGATAAGTCATTATGTTTCATGGCTTGAGGATCTTCATACTGTTAAGACAAATTTTCTTCCTGCACTTAGAAATGTTAGTACTCAAAACGTGCGACCAATAGTGATCGTATTGAACTACGGTCACATCTATTTACGAAAGATGGTAAGATTTTTACTATTTGTCCTCAGTGCATCTTTTGCATACATTATTTTTTTGCTAAACTTTCATTGCTAAGTATATTAATTACTATATGATGTTCTTCAACAGGGACTCCCGATGACAGTTGTGCCTCAGTGGATCGAGACTAAAGGTCACATGTCAATGGTTAGCTTACGGCCAAGATATCCTACATTGCACATGAGTGCATTCAGGATTTCTAATAGCGATGAATGCTTAATGGTGAAAGATTGGAGCAAAATTGTTAACGATCCCAACAGAGAAATACTAGGGGCAGCAATGAGAAGCGCAGCCCACGATTAGGAGATAGGTTCATCTGCATGCTCCAGTATGATGAATCCGGAGAGCTATACATGTTCTATACTATTTTACCTGAGAGAGAGCAGCAGGAGTGATTTAGCTACTTCATGCTCTTAGTACTTTTGTCCTCTCATGTCCGTGTTCTTCGTCCTGAACTTAATCTCAAAGGATGATTTGCTTTTGTGGTGTTATGAACGCTTATAATATGATGACCATGTTGAACTCGATGATATCTTTGCTTCTGGTACAAGTGAATGTTTTTTCTTTAAGCTAGTGTTGGTGCTGATTAGATAGCGGTAATGACTATGATGATTAAACAGTGGTAATGACGACTATGATGATTTTTAGCTAGCTAATTTACTATTGTTGATGATATGATGCAAGAGTTTTTATATTAATATGATGATGATGATGATGATGAGTTATTATATCATTTATAAAATAAATCGCAGATTAGTTTCAGCTGGATGGATCCTAGCTAAGTGATCAAGTATATGCCATATCCATATTATACTTGATCACTTAATTATAGGTGATCAAGTATAATATGGATATGGCATATACTTGATCACTTAGCTAGGATCCACATGCATCCAGTCAAAACTAATCTGCGGTACTTTCACCTAATGATTTAACAACTAAAATAATCACTAAATTAAATTGAAAACACAAACTTGAAAGAAAAATCAAAAAAATAATACCAAAACACACCCAAACATTTAGTACCGGTTGGTGTTACCAACCGGTACTAATGTCCTGCACGCACCCGGGCCTGGCTCGTGCCACGTGGTGGCACTTTAGCGCCGGTTCATGATGAACCGGTACTAAAGGGGGGGCCTTTAGTCTCCACTCTTTAGTGCCGGTTGCAGAACCGGCACTAAAGGCCCTTACGAACCGGCGCTAAAGCCCGGTTCTGCACTAGTGTTGTGTCAGTGTGCTAGATTTTTCTTCAGAATTTTAACATATTTTATGGCATCAGCATGACAAGCGTGGATGCAGCCAATACATTCGCATCACCCGTCACCTAAAATTAAAGCGCACGGAAACAACTGGAGAGATTGCCTTTGGCCGATAGTAAATCCGCGCAACAGAGCCTATTCCCCACCGTCGGCCGGTAGCAAATCCGTCACCCTTACTTCCCAGCAGCCCCGGCCGATAGCAAATCTGTCACCCCTACTTCCCCACTGCCCCAGACCCGCAACACCGGAAGGCGCGATAGCTGTGAGGACGATCCATGGTGGAAGAATGGAGGACGCGAACTAAAATGTCCCTCCTACCAAGTCACGCGAGAGATTCAGAAATCGGTAAAACAGGGGCTGGACATATGCGGTGGGAGGGCCAAAATATATCCAGGTTTCACGGGACGCTTTTTCTCCCCAGTCCCGTAAAACGGCAGCTATTGTAGCGGCCAAGGAGTTTTGCGGGATCTAGAGTTCTTGTAAGGCAAAAAAGCAGCCTAATCTAATCGGGTTGCCTTAACAGTGCAAACAAGATAATTACTCCCTCTGTTCCTAAATGCAAGTCTTTGTAGAGATCACAATACGGACTATATACGAACCAAAATGAGTAAATCTACACTCTAAAATATGTCGATATACATTTGTATGTAGTCCTTATTGGAATCTCTAAAAAGACTTATATTTAGGTAAACATAGCTTGCCCATTTCGGAAAATAGAAAAAAAAAGTTCTCTGATTAAGCATGCACCGTCTCTGTCAAGACCTTACATATCAGTATGTGGTGTTTTCATTTGAACATGATTATTGGCTTGTTGTGATGCTTTCCATGTCTGGAGAATTTGTATATAGAGGTGATGATTTCACGCACATTGAAAGCCCATATATAATGTACTAGAATTAACCGTTCAGCTGTGTCCCTCTTTCGACATACTCCTCTTTTAGACATTAACTGTTTGTGGTGCACCCGTGTTTGTGGTGCTATCGCCTGTCGAGAGAATATCCGGTGCACCCGTGTTTGTGGTGCTACCAGTGCATCGAACTCACGTTGCACATTTTAAAATGTAAAAAATAAGCTGAAAAAGTTAAGAACATTCACACAACATCAGTGTAGGCTGTCATAAAATTTCGAGTCAAAATTCGAAACATAGCTCGAGAAACAAAAATGACAAATTCAACACTGAATAGTACATAACATAAGTTGGGCCTTAGATTTGGCCCATTATCATGCTGATATCAAATTTTTCATTTTTGTATCTCAAAAAATGTTTCAAATTTTGATACGAAAGTTTCTGATAACAAACATTAATTTTGTGTGAGTGTGCTAGATTTTTCTTCAAAATTTTAACATATTTTATGGCATCAGCATGACAAGTGTGGATGCAGCCGATACATTCGCATCACCCGTCACCTAAAATTAAAGCGCACGGAAACAACTGGAGTGATTTGTTGGAAATATGCCCTAGAGGCAATAATAAATGGTTATTATTATATTTCTTTGTTCATGGTAATTGTCCATTATTCATGCTATAATTGTATTGTCTGGAAATCGTAATACATGTGTGAATACATAGACAACACCATGTCCCTAGTGAGCCTCTAGTTGACTAGCTCGTTGATCAATAGATGGTTACGGTTTCCTGACCATGGACATTGGATGTCGTTGATAACGGGATCACATCATTAGGAGAATGATGTGATGGACAAGACCCAATCTTAAGCATAGCATAAAAGATCGTGTAGTTTCGTTTGCTAGAGCTTTTCCAATGTCAAGTATCTTTTCCTTAGACCATGAGATCGTGCAACTCCCGGATACCGTAGGAGTGCTTTGGGTGTGCCAAACGTCACAACGTAACTGGGTGACTATAAAGGTGCATTACGGGTATCTCCGAAAGTGTCTGTTGGGTTGGCACGGATCGAGACTGGGATTTGTCACTTCGTGTAAACGGAGAGGTATCTCTGGGCCCACTCGGTAATGCATCATCATAATGAGCTCAATGTGACTAAGGCGTTAGTCACGGGATCATGCATTACGGTACGAGTAAAGAGACTTGCCGGTAACGAGATTGAACAAGGTATTGGGATACCGACGATCGAATCTCAGGCAAGTAACATACCGATTGACAAAGGGAATTGCATACGGATTGATTGAATCCTCGACACCGTGGTTCATCCGATGATATCATCGTGGAACATGTGGGAGCCAACATGGGTATCCAGATCCCGCTGTTGGTTATTGACCGGAGAGGCGTCTCGGTCATGTCTGCATGTCTCCCGAACCCGTAGGGTCTACACACTTAAGGTCCGGTGACGCTAGGGTTGTAGAGATATATGTATGCGGAAACCGGAAAGTTGTTCGGAGTCCCGGATGAGATCCCGGACATCACGAGAGGTTCCGGAATGGTCCGGAGGTAAAGATTTATATATGGGAAGTCTTATTTTGGTCGCCGGAAAAGTTTCGCGCTTTATCGGTATTGTACCGGGAGTGCCGAAAGGGGTCCGGGGGTCCACCAAGGGGGTCCAACAGCCCCGGGGGGCCACATGGGCTGTAAGGGGTGCGCCTTGGCCTATATGGGCCAAGGGCACCAGCCCGAAGAGGCCCATGCGCAAGAGATAAGAGAAAAGGGAGAGTCCTAAAGGGGGAAGGCACCTCCGAGGTGCCTTGGGGGGGAAGGACTCCCCCCTGGCCGCACCCTTCCTTGGAGGAAGGGGCAAGGCTGCGCCCCCCCTCTCCCTTGGCCCTATATATAGTGGGGGGAAGGGAGGGCAGCAACATCTAAGCCTTGGGCGCCTCCCTCCTCCCCTGCAACACCTCTCTCTCTCTCTCGCAGAAGCTCGGCGAAGCCCTGCCGGAGACCCGCTACATCCACCACCACGCCGTCGTGCTGTTGGATCTCCATCAACCTCTCCTTCCCCCTTGCTGGATCAAGAAGGAGGAGACGTCGCTGCACCGTACGTGTGTTGAACGCGGAGGTGCCGTCCGTTCGGCACTCGGTCATCGGTGATTTGGATCACGGCGAGTACGACTCCGTCATCCACGTTCATTGGAACGCTTCCGCTCGCGATCTACAAGGGTATGTAGATGCACTCCCTTCCCCTCATTGCTAGTAGACTCCATAGATGCATCTTGGTGAGCGTAGGAAAATTTTAAATTATGCTACGATTCCCACCATGATTGCCTTTGGCCGATAGTAAATCCGCGCAACAGAGCCTATTCCCCATCGTCGGCCGGTAGCAAATCCGTCACCCTTACTTCCACGCAGCCCCGGCCGATAGCAAATCTATCACCCCTACTTCCCCACAGCCCTAGACCCGCGGCACCGGAAGGCGCATTAGCTGTGAGGACAATCCATGGCGGCAGAATGGAGGACGCGAACTAAAATGTACCTCCTACCAAGTCACGCGAGAGATTAAGAAAACCGTAAAACAGGGGCTAGACATAAATGGTGGGAGGGCCAAAATATATCCAGGTTTCGCGCGACGCTTTTTCTACCCAGTCCCGTAAAACGGCAGCTATTGTAGCGGCCAAGGAGTTTTGCGGGATCTGGAGTTCTCGTAAGGAAAAAAACGCATCCTAATCTAATGGGGTTGCCTTAATAGTGGAAACAAGATGATTACTCTCTCTGTTCCTAAATGCAAGCCTTTGTAGAGATCACAATGCGGACTATATACGAACCAAAATGAGTGAATCTACACTCCAAAATATGTCTATCTAAATCCGTATGTAGTCCTTATTGGAATCTCTAAAAAGACTTATATTTAGGAGAACATAAAATGCCCATTTCAGAAAATAGAAAAAAAAAATCTCTGATTAAGCATGCACCGTGTCTGTCAAGACCTTACATATCAGTATGTGGTGTTTTGATTTGAACATGATTATTGGCTTGTTGTGATGCTTTCCATGTCTGAAGAATTTGTATATAGAGGTGAAAGCCCATATATAATGTACGAGAATTAACCGTTCAGTTGTGTCCCTCTTTCGACATACTCTTCTTTTAGACATTAACTGTTTGTGGTACACCCGTGTTTGTGGTGCTATCGCCTGTCGAGAGAATATCCGGTGCACCCGTGTTTGTGGTGCTACCAGTGCATCGAACTCACGTTGCACATTTTAAAATCTAAAAAAAATCTGAAAAAAGTAAGAACATTCACACAACATCAGTGTAGGCTGTCATAAAATTTCAAGTCAAAATTCGAAACATAGCTCGAGAAACAAAAATGACAAATTCGACAATGAATAGTACATAACATAAGTTGGGCTTTAGATTTGGCCCATTATCATGCTGATGTCAATTTTTTCATTTTTGTATATCAAAAAACAGGAGGGAAAAGATATGTTGTTTTCTATCAGTCCCAAGCGGATACTCCCCAGCTTCCACGGTCCACTTACCGAGGAAGCGATGCGGGAGGACCCAGGGCCAGAGCAAGTTGGGTTGGGTATAGAGCCGTAAGCGCGGTCAAGCAAGCTAGTCAGCTAAGAATACTGGAAGAGAACTCTCTAGCCCTGCACTTAAACTAGACTACAAATCCGAATAAACACTAGTTTTGGCCCATAGTGAAATAGAGTTTTTCTTCTCCGCGGACTCCCCATGCTTGGCGCCATAGGCTTTAGGACTTTTGGCACTAGGGAATCATACTTTGATCAGATCCGTGGACATCCTCCCGAGGTCAAATCGGATTATGGACTTTTCCAGCTACGTGAAAACGCACTTCACTACTAGCAAAGAAGTCAGCTCAGGGCAGGGCAGGTAGTAATCTCAGATAGGAACTTGCCAGGAAAAATGTTTCAAATTTTGATACGAAAGTTTGTGATAACAAACATTAATGTCGTGTCAGTGTGCTAGATGTTTCTTCGGAATTTTAACATATTTTATGGCATCAGCATGGCAAGTGTGGATGCAGCCGATACATTCGCATCACCCGTCACCTAAAATTAAAGCGCACGGAAACAACTGGAGAGATTGCCTTTGGCCGATAGTAAATCCGCGCAACAGAGCCTATTCCCCACGGTCGGCCGGTCGCAAATCCGTCACCCTTACTTCCCCGCAGCCCCGGCCGAGAGCAAATCTGTCACCCCTATTTCCCCACAGCCCCAGACCCGCGGCACCGGAAGGCGCATTAGCTATGAGGACGATCCGTGGCGGCAGAATGGAAGAAGCGAACTAAAATGTCCCTCCTACCAAGTCACGCGAGAGATTAAGAAAACGGTAAAACAGGGGCTGGACATATGCGGTGGGAGGGCCAAAATATATCCAGGTTTCGCGGGACGCTTTTTCTCCCCAGTCCCGTAAAACGACAGCTATTGTAGCGGCCAAGGAGTTTTGCGGGATCTGGAGTTCTTGTAAGGCAAAAAAGCAGCCTAATCTAATCGGGTTGCCTTAACAGTGCAAACAAGATAATTACTCCCTCTGTTCCTAAATGCAAGTCTTTGTAGAGATCACAATACACACTATATATGAACCAAAATGAGTGAATCTACACTCTAAAATATGTCTATATAAATCCGTATGTAGTCCTTATTGCAATCTCTAAAAAGATTTATATTTAGGAGAACATAGCTTGCCCATTTTGGAAAATAAAAAAAAAAGTTCTCTGATTAAGCATGCACCGTCTCTGTCAAGACCTTACATATCAGTATGTGGTGTTTTGATTTGAACATGATTATTGGCTTGTTGTGATGCTTTTCATGTCTGGAGAATTTGTATATAGAGGTGATGATTTCACCCACATTGAAAACTCATATATAATGTACTAGAATTAACCGTTCAGTTGTGTCCCTCTTTCGACATTCTCTTCTTTTAGACATTAACTGTTTGTGGTGCACCCGTGTTTGTGGTGCTATCGCCTGTCGAGAGAATATCCGGTGCACCCGTGTTTGTGGTGCTACCAGTGCATCGAACTCACGTTGCACATATTAAAATGTAAAAAAAAATCTGAAAAAAGTAAGAACATTCACACAACATCAGTGTAAGCTGTCATAAAATTTCAAGTCAAAATTTGAAACATACCTCGAGAAACAAAAATGACAAATTCAACACTGAATAGTACATAACATAAGTTGGGCTTTAGATTTGGCCCATTATCACGCTGATGACAAATTTTTCATTTTTGTATCTCAAGAAATGTTTCAAATTTTTATACGAAACAAACTTTAATGTTGTCTCAGTGTGCACGATTTCTTCAGAATTTTAACATATTTTATGGCATCAGCATGACAAGTGTGGATGCAGCCGATACATTCGCATCACCCGTCACCTAAAATTAAAGCGCACGGAAACAACTGGAGAGATTGCCTTTGGCCGATAGTAAATCCGCGCAACAGAGCATATTCCCCACCGTCGGCCGGTAGCAAATCCGTCACCCTTAGTTCCCCGCAGCCCCGGCCGATAGCAAATCTGTCACCCCTACTTCCCACAGCCCAAGACCCGAGGCACCGGAAGGCGCGTTAGCTGTGAGGATGATCCGTGGCGGCAGAATGGAGGACGCGAACTAAAATGTCCCTCCTACCAAGTCACGCGAGAGACCAAGAAAATGGTAAAACAGGGGCTGGACATATGCGGTGGGAGGGCCAAAATATATCCAGGTTTCGCGGGACGCTTTTTCTCCCCGGTCCCGTAAAACGGCAGCTATTGTAGCGGCTAAGGAGTTTTGCGGGATCTGGAGATCTTGTAAGGGAAAAAAAGCAGCCTATCTAATCGGGTTGCCTTAACAGTGCAAACAAGATGATTACCCCCTCTGTTCCTGAATGCAAGTCTTTGTAGAGATCACAATACAGACTATATATGAACCAAAATGAGTGAATCTACACTCTAAAATATGTCGATATACATCCGTATGTAGTCGTTATTGGAATCTCTAAAAATACTTATATTTAGGAAAACATAGCTTGCCCATTTCAGAAAATAGAAAAAAAAAAGTTCTCTGATTAAGCATGCACTGTCTCTGTCAAGACCTTACATATCAGTATGTGGTGTTTTGATTTGAACATGATTATTGGCTTGTTGCGATGATTTCCATGTCTGGAGAATTTGTATATAGAGGTGATGATTTCACGCACATTGAAAGCCCATATATAATGTACTAGAATTAACCGTTCAGTTGTGTCCCTCTTTCGACATGCTCTTTCTTTTAGACATTAACTATTTGTGGTGCACCCGTGTTTGTGGTGCTACCGCCTCTCGAGAGAATATCTGGTGCACCCGTGTTTGTGGTGCTACCAGTTCATCGAACTCACGTTGCACATTTTAAAATGTAAAGAAAAACTAAAAAATGTAAGCACATTCACACAACATCAGTGTAGGTTGTCATAAAATTTCAAGTCAAAATTCGAAACATAGCTCGAGAAACAAAAATGAGAAATTCAACACTGAATAGTACATAACATAAGTTGGGCTTTAGATTTGGCCCATTATCATGCTAATGTCAAATTTTTCATTTTTGTATCTCAAAAAATGTTTCAAATTTTGATACGAAAGTTTGTGATAACAAACATTAATGTTGTGTCAGTGTGCTAGATTTTTCTTCAGAATTTTAACATATTTTATGGCATCAGCATGACAAGTGTGGATGCAGCCGATACATTCGCATCACCCGTCACCTAAAATTAAAGCGCACGGAAACAACTGGCGAGATTGCCTCTGGCCGATAGTAAATCCACGCAACAGAGTATACTCCCCACCGTCGGCCGGTAGCAAATCCGTCACCCTTACTTCCCCGCAGCCCCGGCCGATAGCAAATCTGTCACCCCTACTTCCCACAGCCCGAGACCCGCGGCACCGGAAGGTGCGTTAGCTATGAGGACGATCCGTGGCAGTAGAATGGAGGACGCGAACTAAAATGTCCCTCCTACCAAGTCACGCGAGACATTAAGAAAACAGTAAAACAGGGGCTGGACATATGCGGTGGGAGGGCCAAAATATATCCAGGTTTCATGGGACGCTTTTTCTCCCCAGTACGTCCCGTAAAACGGCAGCTATTGTAGCGGCTAAGGTGTTCTGCGGGATCTGGAGATCTTGTAAGGCAAAAAAAGCAGCCTAATCTAATCGGGTTGCCTTAAAAGTGCAAACAAGATGATTACTCCCACTGTTTCTAAATGCAAGTCTTTGTAGAGATCACAATACGGACTATATACGAACCAAAATGAGTGAATCTACACTCTAAAATATGTCTATATAAATCCGTATGTAGTCTTTATTGGAATCTCTAAAAAGACTTATATTTAGGAGAACATAGCTTGCCTATTTCCGAAAATAGAAAAAAAAGTTCTCTGGTTAAGCAGGCACCGTCTCTGTCAAGACCTTACATATAAGTGTGTGGTGTTTCGATTTGAACATGATTATTGGCTTGTTGCGATGTTTTCCATGTCTGGAGATTTTGTATATAGAGGTGATGATTTCACCCACATTGAAAGCTCATATATAATATACTAGAATTAACCATTCAGCTGTGTTCCTCTTTCGACATACTCTTCTTTTAGACATTAACTATTTGTGGTGCACCCGTGTTTGTGGTGCCATAACCCGTCGAGAGAATATCCGGTGCACCCGTGTTTGTGGTGCTACCGGTGCATCGAACTCAACGTTGCACATTTTAAAATGTAAGAAAATCTGAAAAAAGTAAGCACATTCACACAACATCAGTGTAGGTTGTCATAAGATTTCATCTCAAAATTTGAAACATAGCTCGAGAAACAAAAATGACAAATTCAACACTGAATAGTACATAACATAAGTTGGGCTTTAGATTTGGCCCATTATCACGCTGATGACAAATTTTTCATTTTTGTATCTCAAGAAATGTTTCAAATTTTTATACGAAAGTTTGTGATAACAAACATTAATGTTGTCTCAGTGTGCACGATTTCTTCAGAATTTTAACATATTTTATGGCATCAGCATGACAAGTGTGGTTGCAGCCGATACATTCGCATCACCCGTCACCTAAGATTAAAGCGCACGGAAACAACTGGAGAGATTGCCTTTGGCCGATACTAAATCTGCGCAACAGAGCCTATTCCCCACCGTCGGCCGGTAGCAAATCCGTCACCCTTACTTCCCCGCAGCCCCGGCCGATAGCAAATCTGTCACCCCTACTTCCCACAGCCTGAGACCCGCGGCACCGGAAGGCGCGTTAGCTGTGAGGACGATCCGTGGCGGCAGAATGGAGGACGCGAACTAAAATGTCCCTCCTACCAAGTCACGCGAGAGATTAAGAAAACGGTAAAACAGGGGCTGGACATATGCGGTGGGAGGGCCAAAATATATCCAGGTTTCGTGCGACGCTTTTTCTCCCCAGTCCCGTAAAACGGCAGCTATTGTAGCGCCTAAGGAGTTTTGCGGGATCTGGAGATCTTGTAAGGCAAAAAAAAGCAGCCTATCTAATCGGGTTGCCTTAACAGTGCAAACAAGATGATTACCCCTCTGTTCCTAAATGCAAGTCTTTGTAGAGATCACAATGCGGACTATATACGAACCAAAATGAGTGAATTTACACTCTAAAATATGTCGATATACATCCGTATGTAGTCGTTATTGGAATCTCTAAAAAGACTTATATTTACGAAAACATAGCTTGCCCATTTCAGAAAATAGAAAAAAAAGTTCTCTGATTAAGCATGCACTATCTCTGTCAAGACCTTACATATCAGTATGTGGTGTTTTGATTTGAACATGATTATTGGCTTGTTGTGATGCTTTCCACGTCTGGAGAATTTGTATATAGAGGTGATGATTTCACACACATTGAAAGCCCATATATATTGTACTAGAATTTACCGTTCAGTTGTGTCCCTCTTTCGACATACTCTTTCTTTTAGACATTAACTGTTTGTGGTGCACCCGTGTTTGTGGTGCTATCGCCTGTCGAGAGAATATCTGGTGCACCCGTGTTTGTGGTGCTACCAGTGCATCGAACTCACGTTGCACATTTTAAAATGTAAAAAAAATATAAAAAATGTAAGCACATTCACACAACATCAGTGTAGGTTGTCATAAAATTTCAAGTCAAAATTCGAAACATAGCTCGAGAAACAAAAATGAGAAATTCAACACTGAATAGTACATAACATAAGTTGAGCTTTAGATTTGGCCCATTATCATGCTAATGTCAAATTTTTCATTTTTGTATCTCAAAAAATGTTTCAAATTTTGATACGAAAGTTTGTGATAACAAACATTAATGTTGTGTCGGTGTGCTAGATTTTTCTTCAGAATTTTAACATATTTTATGGCATCAGCATGACAAGTGTGGATGCAGCCGATACATTTCACCCGTCACCTAAAATTAAAGCGCACGGAAACAACTGGAGAAATTGCCTTTGGCCGATAGTAAATCCGCGCAACAGAGCCCATTCCCCATCGTCTGCCGATAGCAAATCCGTCACCCTTACTTCCCCGCAGCCCCGGCCGATAGCAAATCGGTCACCCCTACTTGCCCACAGCCCCAGACCCACGGCACCGGAAGGCGCGGTAGCTGTGAGGACGATACGTGGCGGCAGAATGGAGGACGCGAACTAAAATGTCCCTCCTACCAAGTCACGCAAGAGATTAAGAAAACGGTAAAACATGGGCTGGACATATGTGGGAGGGCCAAAATATATCCAGGTTTTGTGGGGCGCTTTTTCTCCCCAGTCCCGTAAAATGGCAGCTATTGTAGCGGCTAAGGTGTTCTGCGGGATCTGGAGATCTTGTAAGGCAAAAAAAGCAGCCTAATCTAATCGGGTTGCCTTAACAGTGCAAACAAGATGATTACTCCCACTGTTTCTAAATGCAAGTCTTTGTAGAGATCACAATACGGACTATATACGAACCAAAATGAGTGAATCTACACTCTAGAACATAGCTTGCCCATTTCAGAAAATAGAAAATAAAAAGTTCTCTGATTAAGCATGCAGTCTTTGGATTTCAACAGATTAACTACTCAGAATATGACCCTCAAATGAGAATCAGTCCTAACACCGCCAAAGCAACCACAAACAACCTCCAAACATCCACACAAGCACATCCAGCGTAAAGTATTTAGAAGGACACAAGGCGTTATTCCAGATACACAAGCATAATTTCAGCAACATTCCCATAATTAAGCGCAGGGCGGATAATCTGACATAAACAAGCCGGCAGTATATCTACCAAAGTAAAATTGCTATTTATTTGTGCCAAGCTCGACTGCAGTTTCACCATCTCATATACGTCACTTGTCGACCAGAGATAGGAGATGTGATCTAGTCCAATGTCGACCAAGAGATCTTCACATCAATGGTTGTGAAACTGAGCGCGAAACTGAAGTCGTCAGATCCATGCGCACTGGCTGGGCTGAGACAATATCTCCAAACATCACCATCATCATCCAAAGAACGGATCCTCATTTGCAGAGCCAACTTGGTATGCCGGGAAGCAGCAACCACATACTTATCTAGCTCATAACTGTCCGAACCACCAGCAGCAGCATCAGCAGGGATAACACCATCGAACAGCTACATCCCCTGGTGCAAGAGATCACTGACGTAAAACGCCCTTACAAGCAGGCCTATGTCTCTGTCCAGCTCCGACACAGCAATCTGCACCGTGGCCTCCATCGCCATTTGCAGGAGCGCATAGCTTATGTCCACCGAGCCATAGTCACCGTCGATGCGTTGCGTGAGCACTCTAGCATGCGGCGAGCAACCGTCGTAGAACCAGACGGCGCCGTCGATGAGCTGCAGATCGTCCGCTTCATTTTCCCCTCTCTTGATCCTCATGTCGAACTCAACCAGCTGCTTGTCATACCACCAGATGCCTCTCTTGGGTCCAGACAACTGTATAAATCCGTCCTCTTGTTCCACGATGAAAGGGTCATCTCTGGTGCGGTTGAAGATGTAGTTACGCAGATGGTCCCGAGTGTCCCGGACAGCCATGAATCCATACACCTTAACTTGGTCTCCAGCAGGAGGATACGCCAGCTTCAGTGAAAATATCTGCATCATGGTGCAATCGGCATGTCTTTCACAGGGCCTCCAGTTCAGTGAGCAACCGTCTGATGGCTCCGACCTCATCATTGGCTCCAGCTCAGCTGATCAAGCAGCAATAGGAACATTGTACATGCGTTAGATCAATGATTAAAATCCATAACCCCAACTCTAATAGAAAGGAACAAAATAAAACAATAGGATGGACATGATATCAAGTGTTGTCCAAAACTAGAGAAACAGAATCATAACTTAAATATGATAGCGCCTGAACTTACAGATTACCAATACAGTAGTACGATAATCGCAATGTGGGTTGAAAGATCATATGATAAGCACAGTTATAGACTATAAGCACAGAAAGTTCATGTGGTTTCTATAATAAATTCATGGGCAACAGGCAATCAGTCGGGAGGGAATGATATTATTGAAACTCATAATGTTTTTCGAGTGATGAGGATGAGCCAATTAATAATTTGGACATTAGGCTCGTAGTTGGAAGCTGCACAGATATGGCTGATCGGTTTTCAAATGTGAACCTTGATGACTATCACAAGTCTGTCATTGGTTTCAGGATTAGCACTACAAAGTGTCAACACCGAGGAAGCTGCTGTCATTTGGAGATTATATGGACAAGTACTCCCTCTGCTCCTTTTTAATCTGCATATAAGTTTTGTCCGAAGTCAAAGTATCTTTACTTTGACCCAACTTATAGAAAAAAGTATCAACATTCATAGTGCCAAATCAATATCTGTAGATTCATTATGAAATGTAGTTTCATAGTATATATATTTGGTATTGTAGTAGATGTTGATATTTTTTAATATAAATTTAGTCAAAGTTTGCAAAGTTTGACCTGACACAAATCTAATACGTGGAGTAAAAAGGACCGGAGGGAGTATAAGATAATAAATGGATTGATATTCAACAGGTTTGTATGAAGGTTATCTTGAGAAATGACAGCCATAAGATAAAAGTGTTGTTTCTAATGGGTATCTTTGATGCGTGCTTGGAGAACTTGATGAAGAACGAAATTGCTGGATACCAATATAGAGGCTTAGAGGCCTTGATAATTATCCTAATGTTATTCCTGATGGACATCTCGAGTGCGCACTAGGATAACTTAAGTACGAAACTGCCGCGGTGGAAGGAGGAGATAAGTTAATCAAGTATAAAATTGCTGGTGCAGGAGGAGAAAAAAAGGAACCAAGCAAGTTGGGTAATATGAAATTGTTCTAGGCAATTAGGTGCCAACACAAAATATCATTTTTAATGGGAATCTACAACTGGGACAAACTCCTACTCTTAAAAAAAGGATCCTAATTTTAGCATAAAATTGCAAAGTAAATAAAACAAGGGAAATAGGAGGATTATATTTAAACATGAGGATCATGTGCGTTTAAATGTTTTTCTTGGAATCAACAGACACTAGTTCTTGCAAATGCTCAGTAGCCATTTGAATATTGAGATTGCACCCAGCTAAATAACAGCGATAATATAATACCATGAGCTGAATTGCCTCAACACTGTAAAGATGATATCTCCCGTAAGGCTTACGTACTCTCGTTGGTATCATGGACACGATAAAGTTTGGACAAGAAATCAGTTTGTCTGTAGATGGATCCATCGCTATGCTTGTAGTATTCAATGACGTCGGCACGTCGTACACCATCCACAGGACGGCCATTGGTAGTCAAGGCTACTTTGCTCCGGCGTGGAGGCTTAGGCATCAAGCTCTTTGTCCTCCTCTTCTCTTCCACTGAAACCCCGCTGACAGACATGGGCACTCTGCTCTGGTGCAATGGCGGATCCATGGACGATGCGTCCGCTTGTGTGCTGTGGCTCTTCGTCCTCCTCTTCTGTTTGTTTGGAACCCCGCTGACAGACATGTGTACTCTGCTCTGGTGGAAAGGCGGAGCTGTGGACGATGCGGCCGCTTGTGTGCTGCAGCTCTTCGACCTCGTCTTCTCTTGGATTGTAGCCCCGCTACCACATATGGCTACTTTGCTCTGGTGCGGAGGCACAGCCGTCGGCGAAGTGGCCGCTTGTGTGCTGCAGCTATTCGTCCTCCTCCTATTCTCTTTGTTTGGAGAGAATTCAGCAACCGAGGCTACTCTGCTTCGGGGCAAAGGCGGAGCCGTTTCGATTGAAGCGCCGAACGTGGCAACTCTGCTTCGGAGCAAAGGCAGAGTGCCGCTCTTCGTGCTCATCTTCTCTTTGATTGGAGCCCCGCTGCCAGAGAGAGCTGCTTTGCTCTGGCGTGGAGGCGCAGCCGTCGACGATGTTGCCACGTGTGTGCCCCCGCTCTTCGCCCTCCTCTTCTCATCGATTTTGCCGGCATGGCTACTCTGCTCTGGCACGGAGGCGGAGGTGCGCCGCCGATCTTCGTCCTCCCCTTCTCTTCGACCGGAGCCCCGTCTGCGCGCAAGGCTACTCTGCTCCGGCGCGGAGGCTGAGCCGCCGACGATGCGACCAATTGCACGCCGCCGCTCTCGATTGGAGCCCGGTCGTCGCGCATCGAGATCGCTAATGCGCCGCCGCTCTCCATCCCTCTTTTTTTCTCCGGATTTTAGGTTTCGTTAGGGTTCCCATGATCTGGTGCCCTTTTATACCATGGGATAATGGGATCTGGCCCGAGCCCGGCCCAGTTCGGCACAATACGACCAACCACCTCGTGGAAGTTTTCTTTTGCCAAATTCTGGGTCCCGTATCTATTATTAATATATTATAAACCTAGCTAGGTTTCTTTTATCTTGTTTTTTTTGACTTTTTCTATCAGTAAAAAATGGGCCAATCGAAGTGCGCCATGTCAATTAATGGGGGATATGGCTGGGTGCACTTCTAGGTGGATCTAGCCTTTTTGGAATGCCATTGCATCTCTTTTGTCGGCAGATTTTGAGCGGTGCAGCAGATATATTTAATTTGACCAGATCTCCTCTAGACTTGCCACTCATGCTCCAGAAAGATCTACTGATCAAAATCGATGCCATCGCTTCACCTCTTTATGCGTCCATATAAAGGCCTCACTGCCGTGAGTTCCTCAAATCACTCCCGGCCTCCCAATCCCATCACCGGCCCCGTTTCCTTTCCCGGCGTTCGCCACTTTTTCTCTTCCCCGCGGCCGAGTTGATGGCGTACAGAAGGCGATCGTGCAAGCCGGCGGCAGTGGGCAGGCGCGGCGGCGGCAAATCAGAGCAGCACATGAGACCCTCTGCCCCGACCTCCCCCTTTTGGGGAGACACGCAGGGGCGGTGATACAGCGACAACCACAGCCGTCTCCAGGACTCTCCTATCAGCAGGACATCCTCCTGGCCTCCCCACACCGCGTTGTCTACCCGTACCCAGCCGTCAAGCAAGAGCAGGCTCCAGGTGAGGCGGATCGTGGCAGCCTCCTGCTCCTAGCCGGCAACACATGCCGACGAGTGGCTCGGACAAGGGCTGTTGCCAAGGCCACCTTTAGATCGATTCTCCCACAATGACGGAGATGATGGACTATGGCCATGGGGACAAGCACCAGGACAATAAACTACTCAGTATTTTTTCTGAACTTTACCCTGAGTTTTTCTGAACTTTCTGTTTAGATATTTATTCAGAAATTGATTTGAAGTGCTCATATGTAGAACAACCAGAATTGTATGAGTCAAATTTTGGGACTTCCCCTGTATATGCCTAGAATTTTGGGATTACATTTGTGCAGAATTGGTTTGATGCATGTATCTCACCTTTGTTCTGATGTTAGCTTTGCTCTGCTGCCCTTCTGGTGAATGATTAGATGTGCATGCTTTCGTGTTTTATTTTTTATATATGAGCGGTGCTCTGTTTTATAAATGATTCACAGTACATGTTTGATATTCATCCTTAATTCCTTATACAAGCTTTCTTTTAACGCAATGGTTTTGTTATATTTGTGTCGAATATTATGTACGCAAGGGGTTACGTGGACTATGAGTTGTAATTGGTGTGGATTAGGTACGAGTCGTGTAGGAGTCGGACACGTTGTATCCTAGGCCTCTTGTATATGGAGGGGCACCACATGTTGTAACCCATGACGACTTGGTAGCAACAGGTATGCGGGGGAGCCGACGGCTTGTACTGGCGCCCGGGCGGCCGGTGTTGCGGTATCTTGGGGAGGAGCGCTCGTAGTCATGCCCTGGGGATGTAGCCATATCGGTGAACCTCGTTAACAAATATCGTGCCTCGGTGTGTCGTCTATGATCTTGCATTAGCGTTTTATTCTAACAAGTGGTATCATGAGCAAGGTTGCGAGAAGGCTATGCGGAAGATCATTCGGAGGAACGAGGATCATGCTCGACGGGTGCCAGGGAACGTCCAATTGGTGCAAGGTGGAGCATGGCGGCGATCGCAGATGCGGTCGGTGGTATCAGACACTTCGGGCAGGAGGCTTGGACCATTCGATGGGCTGCGGTCGGTAAGGATCGGCTTGACGTGGCGATCGGACCGGCGTAGTGGCTGTTGAAGACGTTGCGGAGGCGACGGATTCGGCCCGCGATCAGAACCGGCAACCAGACGTGGGGGACGGCCGGATAGATCGGAGTGTGAGAGCATCGAGATGATGCGCTCGGTGTTGTACAAGGGTGGCGGCGCGACACTGTGGACGGATTGTGTCGGCGACGCGGGTGGCCAGGGTACGGCATGGCTCGTGCACGGAAGAAGCACGAGGTGGCGACTGTTACGACAGGGTTGACGTGCGGTACGTGCGACAGGGCTGTTCAGTTTGCTAGCGAGAACCAAGATCAGAGACTTTGCGAAGCTTCGTCAGGCACTACAAAAAAAAGACACTTCCGTGATGATACGTGTTTGTCACAGTAGGTCACGTTTTCTGTCATGCATGTACATCCATGACAAATTTATGACAGAATCAAGATAGTCATACCTGTGCTGTCGTAGAAGTGTTCCATGACATTACCAAAATTATCATCATGGAAGTGTCCACTTCCATGACGATAAATCGCGCGTCACAGAAGTGCTTTCGTCAAGGGTGACCGACACGTGGCATCCACCGTAACAGAACGCCGTTAAGCTATCGGGTCGGGTTTTGGATCCGATAACCCGTTAACAACCCCGACCAATGGGGATTTTCCACGTGTAAAATCATCATTGGCTTGAGGAAACACGTGTCGGCTCATCGCTGGGACAGATGTCATCCACTCATTGGACAGAAGGCGCCTATGATACATCGACACGTGGCACGGCCCAACAGAGGCCCATTCCTGTGAAAAGGCCGGCCCATTTGACTTGGTCAAAAGGTGGCGGGCTGGCCCATGGAAAGCCTGTTAACGGCCTGTTCGCATATAGCCCATTTACAGCCCGCTAACCCAAGGCCCGTTACGCCCTATTCGAATTAGGCCCAGTAGCGTCATCTGGGCCATCCAATATGATTCCAGCCCATTTTCACTTCTGGCCCATGTATGGCCCATGACGTCTTTCGACCCATATGAGGCCCTATGTAACTCTTGGCCTATTAACGGCCCGTGGTGAAACTGGCCCGTAATGAATAGTGTACCACTTTACACCCATTAACGGCCCGTGGTGAAACTGGCCCGTAAAGAACAGTGTATCACTTTATACCCATTAACAGCCCGTTATTCCGTTGGGCCGTTTCCAGCCCATGTTATCTTTCGGCCTTCTCAGAGCCCATTTATTCTTGGGATATTTTCCAGCATTCGTTTACTTACGGCCCGTTACTGTCATTTTCTGCTTGTGGGCCAAATTCAGCCGTGGTTACAGTCGGCCCGTTTGTGGTCCGTTAATACATTGGGCCGTTTTCATAGCGTCATCAAATACGGCCTATTAACGATGGCCCATTATGGTCGGCCCATGAACGGACGATTCGAACTCTAGCCCGTTTACGGCCAGAATGCGGTCTGTTTGGCCCATGTTTGGCCAATCGATCATACGGCCCGTATAAGGCCCATTGATGATACGGCCCGTAGAAGGCCCATTGTTTCTACGGCCCGAAGAAGGCCCACTGTTTCTACGGCCCGTAGAAGGCCCACTGTTTATACGGCCCGTAGAAGGCCCACTGTTTCTACGGCCTGTAGGAGGCCCAGTGTCACTACAGTAAATATTAGCCCATGGTTATTGTGGCCTAGTTTTAAAAAATAGGTTATTGCATCCACTAGCAAGCCGCAGAAAAAGAACTGCACTGACTACAAGCAAACAAATAAACAAGACAACAAGGAAATAAATAAGCAAGCAACTTACACTAGGCTATCACGGCTATTACACATATTGCATCCACTGGGCATCAAAGTTCGCCACCAGTGCAAATATAGGGAACACAACAGCATATAAACGCCGCAGCAAAACAAGTCCAGAACTGAAACCACTTCAGAAGAGCTCAAGAAACAATATCCTGGGTACCCATAATGCTGGCAAGATGCTTAGCAAGCTTATTAACTTTCTCTTGTTTGGCGCTTAAGTCCTCCAGCGCTTGCTGTTGCACCAGAAAGTATGCATCTGAATTCTGCAGGGATTTCCTCAGTCCTTCGGCTTCCTGTCGCATAACATCTGATCGATGTCTTTCAACTTGAAGTTGAGACTCAAGAAGCCGAACTGATTCAAGCAACGAGTTCGAAGAGCTGGTGCCAGCAGTGGTAGCCAGTAACTCGAACACTACATCAAGATAGGACTTTGGGGTTGTCTCAGTGTCTTCAATATAGTTTTTATCAGCTTTCTTGGAGACCAACAGGGATGTCTCACTATCTTGAACCTTATCTGCATTACTTCCTTTACCATTGCATAACAAGGTACTCTTCTCCAATATTTTATCCGCGTTCTAAAAGAGAAACAAACAAACACATCTCAGGTTTACAATGTAGTATATGAAACTCATTTTGGTAAACCAGTTCAGTAGTAAGGTGGGCAGGATAACAGCATGAAACAAACATATATCTATGTAGTATGGTCACTATATGGTCTATATCATTCTAGTTTATATTGCCAAATCAAGAAGATACAGTTCGAATCATATCTATTTAAGACAAAGCAGCACAGACAGAATATAAGTGTGGGAAACTACACAGCAATAACAACACTTGTAATGTGCATGGCATGAGAACATAACTGTTTATTCAATTGAAACTGAAATCAACATAGAGCAAGTTACAACAGCAAACAGCCAAACACGTTGAAGAAACAGGTTTAAAACATACCTGTTGCGCCATTGGAGTTTCAATTGCATCCTTCAAATTTGAAATTAATTGGTATCAGTAAATACAGTGATGTAAGAGCAAAGTAGTATGAACCATAGCTACGGAACCTGACCTGAGAACAATTCTTCTTCTGCTTTAAGCGTTGACTTCGGGTTCGGAGTGGTGGTCCTCGTGATTTGGGCACTGCAGTTGCCTTACTAACTGCTCATGTTTGGGTGCTCTGTGGTGGAGACGGTGCTGTGTCAACGGGAATTGGGTGTCTATCTGCTGGGGTTGGGGTTAGAAGGGGTGTAGCTGGTTCTCTGTCCAACTGGGTAGGGGTACAATCTGCATGAGTGTGGGTTATGTGTGGTGGGGCTGGTTCTTGGGCAAGTACAACCGTGGTTCTATCTGCATCGACAGGTAGCACGATCTTTTCTGAAGACCGTGTTTTTACTCCCACAGATACTGCCATCACTCCCTCCAATTGAAATGGCTGATAAACAAGAAAAGTAATTGAATGTACAGACATTGTAAGATAGACAGGTGCAATGGATAGTAGGGAAGAAAACAGGGCATGAAATAATTCACTTTATGTTGTCTAAGCAAACAGAATAGCAGGACATAATTTCACATATATGATGGCTAATTAAACAGGATAGCATGACACAATTTCACATGTATGATGGCTAACTAAACATGATAGAATGACATACTTCAAAATATGATGACTATGTACACAGGATGACATGATATAACTATACGATGTGTCTATTAAAGTGGTTGGCATGCCATAAATCACAAACATGTCGTCGATGGAAACATGATGGCATGATATAATTCACGGATAGAATGACATAATTTAAAATATGATGACCATGTAAACAGGATGAGATGATATAACTATATTATGTCTTTAGAAAATGGGTTGGCATGCCATAATTCAGATACATGCTGTCTATGTAAACATCATGGCATGACATAATTCAAATATATGATTTATATACTAAGGAAGTGAGCAGAGGTCAATCGCATATATGATGTGTCAACTAAGGAGATGGCATTCAATATTGTGTATATGATGTAAAAACTAAGCATTGCAATACAACATATGCATTATATGAGTGATATAACCCTGCCAAGTTTGAGCATACACCTCAGGGGGATAATAGGACTGGTCATCTGCCTCTGAATCCTCCTCTGAAGAGCTATCTGTAACCAGCAAGATATCTGCTTCAGCAGGTAGCATTGTCTGCTCTGAAGACCTTGTTTTCACTCCAGATTTCTCCATCACCAATTCAAATGGCTGATGCACAGGAAGAGCAGTTGAATATACAAACATTGTCGACAAAAGCAATGAGAAATACAAAAAAAGGACGGCATGATATAATTCACATATATGACGCTTGCCTAAACAGCATGGCATTGCATAATTCACATACATAATGCCTTGCAACAAGATAACATTGCATAATTCACATATATAATGTCTTGCAACAAGATGGCATTGCATAATTCACATATATGGTAATTAGACACTAAACATGTGACATTCACACAAAGCATGTCTAAACTAAGCAAATGACATAGCAATGCAAGATACCATACGCACGATATGAGCAACATAACCCTGCCAAGTTAGGGCATGCACCTCGGGGGGGGGGGGGAATATGACTGGTCATCTGTCTCTGAATCCTCCTCTAAGGATCTATCGGTAACCAGCAAGACATGCGCTTCGTCAGATAACATTGTCTGCTCTGAAGACCTTGTTTCCACTCCAGATTTTCCATGACCGTGCCGAATGGCTGATGCACAGGAAGAGTAATTGAATGTACTAAAATTGTTGACAAATTTAACACGTAATAAAAAAATGATGGCATGATATAATTCACATATAAGATGACTGGCTAACCAGGGTGGCATTGCAAAATTCACATATATGATGCCTGGCTAGACAAGATGGCATTGCATGATTCACATATACGATAAAGAAACTAAACAGATGGCATTGACACAAAGCATGTCTAAAGTAAGCAGATGACATCTTTAATGTATACAGTAAGCAATGCAAGGCACCATATGCATGATATTACCAACATCAGCATGCCAAGTTAGAGCGAAGACCTAATGGGGTAAATAGGAGTGGTCTTCTCCTTCTGAATCCCCCTCAGAACAGTTATCTTCCTCTTGATTACGATCCGAAATGGGTGGAGGGGGGCTGCCTTTGCGCCCACCATGGAACGACATCTGCATGAAATTTTATTGCCATGCAAGGCTCGTCTCTTTTGCTCTACATGATCAGTTCCATTGTGTACAATAACTGGCATGCATAGGAATAAAACATAGTGAGATTATGTAAGGAGTGCATGCACAAATCCAGAGTGATGGTAGCAAACTGTGGATAGACCCAAAACCAATGATAGCAGGCAGATAATAGCTGTAGTTAAAAAATACAGATAATGGCTCCTTTAATGTTTGTTTGCACCCAACATGAAACTCATAGTAGACACCGGAGATTAACCAGATAGTAGATAGATAGTACTGATTGCTACCCCAATATGTACCCCACAACCATTTAAAAACTCAAGTTTCAGCATTAGTTTGGACCTGAATCGGAGTCTAGTAGGTGAACACGACGATAATGTAGCATGTCATCATATTAAGCGACGCATAACGTAAGCAGATACGGAAGAGTGCGACCTCTCTTGCGGACCCGTGTAGTCCTCCAGGTCATCTGCTCAGTTGATGATGGTAATGCAGTTGTCGTGGCTGCCGGCGGCGGGGAAGAAGATCTGAGGTGACGAAAGACAGCCTGGAGAGCGGATCTCAGCTGTGGTGAACCCTTCCATCGTTGGAGCAGCTGAGCTGGGGTGGAACACAGCGCCGCAGGAGCAGGACAAACCACACAAGGTTTTCTTTGACACATATCTGTAACAGAAGTAATTGAGTAAGGGCTTGTTTGAATTTGAGCATTCTAACAATGCAGGGATAGGAAATAGACAGGAATAGTATAGGAATGCATGTGCAAAACAGAGAATTTAAAAACACAGGATTTCTGCCAATCTGGGTGTTTGATTCACATTAATTGGAATATCACAGGATGCAAAAAGCATGGTGAGATTAAGTCAAACCACAAGAAAATGTACGGTTATAATGCTATTATGCTACTATCTCTTAGTCTTGTGCTTGATGAATAGGAATATGAAAAGGAGGAGAAGTGGAAATTAGAATTCCTACGGTTTTTCTTTCAAGGAGACACTAAAGGAACAAATCCTATAGTTTTCCTTTGCTCCATTCCTTTGCACCAAATTCATGAAAAGTAGTACCATAGGAAACTTTCCAATTCCGATGTTTTTCATTCACTTTTCCTTTCAAGCACTGGCGATTCTAGTAGGCAGGCTTGAGCAAGGAAAATCCTACACTAAAAAAATGTTTTTGTGCTACTTCTATTACTTTGGACCCAGGCCACTGCCATACTAGCTCAACTCCCAGGCCCATCGACAAATGCACAGCTCAAACGCGCAGAGATAAATAATGATGGCGTTCAAGAGAGTCCATCACGGATAGCTAAGTTGCCTGGTACCTCACTGCTTGTCATATAGTAGGATAAAATAATCGTATTTCCCGTTACTACGAGTGCTCAGTGGACAATATATATAACATGTAGAGTAAAAAAGAGATGCAACAAGTGTACAACCTCTTTGGCGAAGCCATGTCGATCTCAGCGTGATTGGGTTGGCCGGTGAGGATGCTCCGGCTGACTTGGCTGTCGGAGGAGGGGAAGAAGATCTTAGGCGTCTGGAGATGGAGCCCGAGGTACTGCTCCGCTGTGATGGAGGGTTTCGTCGTTGGAGCAACTCCGGTGAGTTGTACGACGCCGAGGCTGAAGCAGGACAAGAGAGACAACGAACAACGTTAACCTGAGTGGAATTCTAATAACATCTCCAATACATGACGTAAAATACATAACCACAAAGTGCTAGATGTAAAATACATCAGCCGCTCATCTCTGAACTTAACTGTCGAAACTGAATTTAACTGTCGAAACTGAACTTAACTGTCGAAACTGAACTTAACTGTCGAAACTGAATTTTGTTGTCGAAACTGAACGCACTAGCAAGGTGAGGCTACACGTCGGTCGACTGACTTTTTCATCTCTGGTCAGTCGATTTTGCAGCCGTTGGATACGAAATCAAGGGCCTGCGGTTCATCTTCAACCTCCACCCCCCTGAGCCGCCAGCCACCACCGGCCAAACAGCAGCCCCCCGCCGCCCGCGGCTGGCGGTGCGCCGCCCCGAAAACACTCCCCACCGCCGATCCGCCGCCGCACCGGCCATCCCTCTAGGCCCCCCCGTGCCGAGCTTTTTCTCCGGTGATCCCCACGCCAACGCCCCGCCACCGCCGGCGACCACCGCCCCCATCCTGAACCCTAAAATAGATAGTGGGGTACCTCTCCAGCGAGCCCCCCTCCCTCTGCGGCTGGTTCTTCCTTCACCCCGGTGAGCCCCCCACCCCCTGAAAATCGACTGACCCAAAAGTCGATTCAGTCGACTGAAATGTAGCTAAATCGGAGCAGCATTGCAAGCAAGAGCAAGAACGAGAGCAGCAGCGCGAGCAATAGCAATAGCAAGAGCAGACCAGGCAGGGGACCGAGAGCAAGAGCAGAGCAGCAGCGCGAGTGAGAGCTAAAGTAGCAGCAGCTCCTACTGATGTGGACGTCGCCGCCGAGGGAGCGACGCCGTAGAGGAAGTGGCCGGCGACACCGCCGTGGATGGAGCCGCGCCGTGTCGGCTCGGGACCGAGCGCCGGCAGCACCGTGAGATCGAATTAAGAAGAAAATGCGGCGATTAGTGTACAATCTCTTTGGTGGCCCCGATTAGGCCGCAACTTCATCCAAGGAAACGGTGATGATGATGCTTTCCGGTGGTGCAGGTGAAGACGGCGGTGTGGGAATGGAGGTGGCGCGAAAGACGAGGGGAACGTCGGGGCAGCTCCTTGGAGGTGGAGGACGGGGTGGCTGAACCAGCGGGACGATGAGATCGACGACGGATCCTCATCCGGTACGGTGGATGAGGGACATCGAGGTGTTGCTGTGGAGGACGTCGTCGGGGAAGAGGCTCCGGCTGGGTGGTGGACGGAGCAGGGTGTGGGGTTTCGTCGCGGGTTTTCGCGGCCTCGGTGTACGAATGGGTGGGCGGATGGGATGGCAGTGGGGAACCATGGCTTAGAGACGCGCTTGTCCGAAATGTGGGGTAAGTTACGAAAGTACCCCCACCGATTTGAGGCGGTTCTTTCGGTTCAAGGGTACCACGGGCATTTCGTGTGTCGGGATTTCACAGGAGGTGGGAGTTTTCACGCGCGTTGTAATTTCGGAATAGCAAGGCGCGGGTTGAGATGGAGGGAGTTGTCGGAGCACAACGAGACAAAGATATATCTTAAATATTTCGGGCTAACAAGGCGTGGGTTGAAGAGGCGGGAGTTTCGCAGCACGATAGACAGAGACACTAGCTTGAATTTTCGGCATAACAAGGCGCGGCTTGAAATTTCGGAAGAACAAGCTTAACGTGTACCCAAAAAAAGACAATTTGCACATCAACACGCACAACACACACACAAACACCATTTAGACTAGAGTAAGGTACACGTGCATTGCACGCATGAGATTTGGCAACCAAATTATGAATAAATACCACATTATAGCATGCAAGCTTTGAGTCATATATGCATGATGTAGATGTTCGTTTAATTCTTATAGTTCATTTCATTCAAAATCATCTAGTTTTTATAAGAAAGCTGATCTATTTTAAGATTCATGGAATTGTGTGTCGTAAGACATAAAGTAAAAACAAATAATGGCAAATCATGTAGAAAAACATTTGGGCAATTCTGATATGGAAGATTCTAGAACAAATAAGAAGTGCTTGTGTTTTGATGTTTGTGCATTATGCTTAAGTTCAACCATGGAGTCTTCTAGATTATACATGTGGCGAAATCTGGTGGAATCTAGATGATATCCAACGGCCAGTAGTGCTCAAATTTGCCATCTTTGGACCATCGGATTCACCTCATCCAACGACCATCTTTCAAAGTAAAAGTTACCCGCACACAATAAAAAATAATATAAAATATAATATATATAGGGGTATAGATATAGATATGTGATGCGAAAGCCGCCCATCATCTCCAATTAGAATAGTGTGTCCATGCACGAATGCGACGTGGCCAAATGATGTCTGCCATTGGTATCTCAAATTCAAATCAGTCTGACCTTGTTCAATGTGTATACATTACAACATGCTCGTTTCCAAACCACACCGCACAGATCTCCGTTATATTCATGCATGCATGGGTTTCAAATATCAGGATCTCTTATTCAAATATTTGAATTCAACTTTACATTGATTATGACCTCACCTATTCTTTTACACCCACACAGTAGTCTTCTCTTTATAATTGTACCACTAACTTTCTCTCGTGCATGCATGCACACACACTACCAGTCGGCATTATCCATCGCACGCATGCAATCTTTTTCTTCAGGTCGGTCTCCCATGAAGGCACACACCCACACACATCCCCCTCTCCATCATATCGGGCATTCTTTATCTCTCACGCGTGCATGCGCAACGATCGATGTTCCTCTATGTATGTGTGTATATAGCTAGGTCTTTCATAGTTTTCCACACAAACCGATCAATCGATATATCCAGTGAGGTCTCACCCTCTTTCCCATATCCACATCGATCAATCTATACCTCTCTATATAGGATTAACATATATAGCTAATACACCCACATTAATTATATATCCAACGTCCCCCTCTCATCATCCATGCCTTTCGCTTCATCTCTCAGACGCGTGCACAATGGGAAGACAGGGGGCAGTAAGGGCCCTGCCCCCTCCCCCCTAACATCACTATATATCGAGGCTAATATGAATGTGATCATTAGACAATTGCTGCTAAAAATGGCTTAAGTTCATGAATTGACCCTCCACGTAAAGGATTAGCAATGCTTGGCCCCCTAGCTCATTTATTTTTCATGGCTCCGCCACTGCGCGCAACAGCGCACGTGTTCGCCCCCTCTCTCTAAATATCGATCTCGCACTTGTGCATTCCTTCATAGTCTCATCGGCCCCTCGCACCATCTTCTAGCCCCCCACCGGATTTTGCCACATGTACAATCTAGCAGACTCCATGGTTGAACTTAACCATAATGCACAAACCTCAAAACAACAGTGGTTCTCTTTTGTTTTAGAATCTTCCGTATCATAACTGCCCAAACTTTTTTTCTAGTTGAATTGCCATTATTTGTTTTTACTTTATGCTTTACAACGCACAATTCCATGAATCATAAAATAGATTAAGGGCTTCTTTGATTCAAAGGATTCTCGAAGGAATTTTGGAGGATTCTAATCATTAGGAATTTTTCCTATCTTGGTTGTTTGATTCGTAGGATTGTAAACCATAGGAAATTTTCTATATGATTCATTTGCACTAGATTTCATAGGAAACATCCCATCCACTCAAACCTCTTTGAAAGAATTCTGCGTTTTTTCTATGCACAATCAAACACTCGTATAATCCTGTAGGATTCAAGACGATATTCCACTATAATCCCATGTTTTTCCTATTCCCACGTTCTTAACTTTTTTATAAAAACTAATTGATTTTGAATGAGATGAACTATAAGAATTAAACGAAGGGCTACATCAGGCATATATGACTCAGAGCTTACATGCTATAGTGTGGTATTTATTCATAATTTGGCTGCAAAATCTGATGCGTGCAATGCACGTGTACCTTACTAGTACTTCGAGTATGTGCAAAACACGTAAATTAGAATACTAATGGCACGCTACACAGTGTCTCTCTTACAGTTCATGAAGCCACGTGGCACATGTGGAGGCGTTGTCGCGACCTCCTTGCGTGGATTGATCACAGTGACGTGCTGCTGGTTCCAGAAGAATGTACTCGTCCTCCCTGAGCCATACTGGTGGTACATGCACGAAGCGAAGATGTGCACGCATGCCACGCACGCACTCATTCCCTCGCACGCACACGCGGGTACACGGGCGGACGCAATTTTGTACCAAGATCCACCCCATGTGATAATTTGACGCGTGTAAAGTCGTTCACTTCATTGATGGTCAATTAATACAACGCATGCAAATTGAGTGGACGTGAGGGCGGAAGAAAGACATTATTACTCCACTGCGCGCATGCGAGTAGTTAAATCGTGGGTTGCTAGTAGTACTTCCATTGGTCTCCTTCGTATTTTGTGCCAATTTTTGACAGTAACATAATATTTACGCATTTGAGCAGTGTAGTACTTGAAATTTATGTTCCGCTAAACTCATCGGGAGCCGTTTCGGGCCTCGAAACCAAAACCATCAATTAATCTTTACCTTGTTCCCATCACATTCGAAAGCCTGCTCACACCTACTAGTACGTACCAAACCTGAACGTGTTCCCACTATGCAGGTATTAGTACTAGTGCTAGTACTTAGGTTATAAAAAGGGGAACTACCTAACCGAAAATTACTCTACCTTTCCTCCTCATAAGTGCTTCTTCTTCGTCCGTCATTGCCATGGCCGTGAGCAGAGCTCTAGGTCGAGAACTACTCGTAACAAGGGAGCGGCAACCAAGGCTGCGGAAAAAAAGAGAGGGCTCGCTGCCACGCAGAGACCTCGAAAGATCTCTCACGGGCAGCCGATGGCTCCCAGGAGCGCCCTAGCCACGGAGGCGAACATGCCGAGCCAGCGGAGCTGGAGTCGTTATCCCTCGACGGCATGCCCGATCAGCTCAGTAAGTAGAAGGAGTTCATCCAAGGCTTGATGGAGTTGCTGAAGGAGAGCCTCGACGACATGCCCGCTGAGCTCAATCAACAGGGGGAGTTGACCACCGGCTTGGTGATGCTGCTGAAGAAGAGCATTGCCTCGGAGAAGAAGGCGACCGGCGAAATCTTGCGACTTCAGGAGGACAAGGCGACGCTCTGCCACGAGATCGACCTGTTGAAGGAGAAGAACGCCGGCTGGAAGAAGCTGCATGAGAATAGTAGTTCCTCGATGAAGATGCTGCAGGCCCTCGTCATGGAATAGAAGGAGGAGTTGGCGAAGCTCCACATCAAGCACCCGACTGCTATCAAGGTACGTAATGCGGTCGTGGAACAGATGATGAAGGCTCGCGTCGAGAAATCCCGCGTCATGGACAGAATGAAGAAGATGGTGGAGGAGACGCGCAAGGAGATGGAGGCCGTGGAGGCGATGAAGAAGCAGTTACGACTCCGCGGCGAATTAGATCATTTGGAGTGATAATCTTCCTTCTTCTTTTGCTCCTGTGTTTCATCTTTTGTGTTGACGTATAATGTGCTGCCTAGTATCTTCCATCAGATCGATCTTTTGGTTGCATTGGTTAGAGCATGCACTTCTACATGGTATCGGAGCCAAGAGGTCTTGAGTTCAAGACCTGGCTGGCGCAATTAAATTGCAGCCCACTTTCGGTCCACGTTTAGGCCTGAGGGAGCCACACATGAGGGGGGGTGTTGACGTATAATGTGCTACCTAGTCTCTTCCATCAGATCGGTCTTTTGGTTGCATTGGCTAGAGCATGCACTTCTACATTTTGCTTCGGGTGTTTCGCCGCACGTGTCACGTTCTCTGCGAGGCATGAATAGAACAATGGTTTTTTTAGGGAATGAATAGAACAATGCTAACAATGAGATGACTAGCAAATTAGATCATTTTTATCGCCATATGGCACTGGGCTGCCGTGTTTCGTGCTCCTCCGTCGCAGTACTACTCCAGTGGAAAACTTGAGTATACCGCACGGTTCTTTGCTCCTCCTCGATCAGGTCGTCGGTGCATTTATACGAGCAGTCAAATCACAAGGCCCCGCCTTCCAGCAGTAATGAGCCGTCAAATCACAAAGGCCCTCGCCTCTCGTGAAACCGACCAAGCTAGACTGCCCCGCCCTCTAGCCTTTTAAAAAATGTATACTTTTGTACAACAGTAGTATCGATGGATTGCGCCATGGAGCAAAACTTGAAATAAAAAAAAAGGTGGTACATATAGAGAGCGCTCGTCGCCAAATTATGCATATAATACTATTAAAAAGGCTAGTCACAATAATGGTGTCCAGCACAACCCACCCCTCAAATAAAACTAAGGGGGTGCTTGGATACGTTTTAGTCCCATGACTAAAAGTAGTGTGGCTAAAACATGCTAGCCTCACCCATGCTTGGATCCAAATACTAAAAAGGCTAAAATCAAGTTAATGAGCATTTATTATCCTCCAAACCCTCCAATCCAGAACTCGCCTATGTTAAAGGAGAGGAGTTAAATGAGTAGAGAGAGGACTAATCCACATTTTAGTAGGGGTACCCCTGACTAAAAAATTTTAGTCTCAAGACTAGTTTTAGCCCCTCTTTAGTCAGGGGTGCTTGGAACTTTAGCCTCTTAAAGAGACTATTTTTAGTCAGACTAAAATAAGTCCCTTGGATCCAAGCACCCTCTAAGCATCCTGGAATTCTTTGACAAAACTAAGCACCCTGAAATTCGATGACAACTAAACTGCTGGCTATATGATGTTGGCCATATATATTGTACGTATATAATGTGAAGAAACGAGTGGTAGTACTATACCAACTAAAAGATGAAATGTAAGAAATACTAGTATGTACGTACTGAAGAGTTAAAGTAACAAGAAGAAACATAGCATAGTTCTGCTTGGGGCTCAGCACAACACACCCCTCAAATTAAATTAAGCACACCTGAAATTAAACTTTGCAACTATTCCGGTAGACACTGCATTAGAACCACCATGAGCAACGACACTGCCAGCGTGCGAACAGCAGGGTAGTGGCTTTCCATTCTCCCATGATATGGGCTTCCGAGAGCCCTTGGATCTGAGATCGAACGGTTGCATTGCGTGATTCTAGGACTATGGGTGAATATCCTATCCTGGAGGGTTATTCTGCAAATTTTCAGCAACTTAGCATGCGACCGTTTGATCTCAGATCCAAGGGCTGCCAGCAGCCCGTATCATGGTCGCGCCTACCACGACCGTCGCGTCGCTCGCGCGGTCGCGCCCTTGGAGATTTAACACGGTGCGTTAGGCTATCTGATGTTGGCATGTCATACATAGTCATCACTTAGTCACTCATACTACAACAAGGTTGGCTATAAAGTTGGCTATAAGTGTATTTTTTTACTCCTCTCTATCTCTTTCTTCGTACTCCCTCCGTCCCATAATATAAGAATGTTTTTGACACTAGTGTAGTGCCAAAAACGTTCTTATATTATGGGACACATGGAGTACTAGTATTTATTGCATTTGCCAAGGAGTGACCTCTTCCAATGAAATGGTGTTGCTAAGTTTGCTTCATTTAATTAGCTATAGACTCAAAATTGTCTTTTCACCTAGGTACACGCGCTTAGCACCGTTTCTTTCTTGGGTCACCAAACTAGTCTCTCTCTTCTTGATTAACTTGCCACATCAGACTTTATGCCTATGTGGCAAGCTTGAGCACCTGTAGGAGCAAGTAAAAGTAAGTACAATAGTGCGCTTTACATGGCATTTTTGCATATGTGGAGGAAAGAGAGGCAAGGAAAAAGTGGAGAAGTGGGCTCTCATGCAAGAGCCAGCCTCTACTAGATGGTGGAGCATTGGGAGAGGCACCTGTATGGAGGTGGTCAGGAATCGGGAGACTCACGCCGGTCGTAGCGCCGTAGTTAAAATGATAATGGCAAGTCAAATCACGGGGCCCCACCTGTCCAGCAGTAACTCGCTGTCAAATCAAACAGCCCTACGTTTGCAGCAGCCTACTCCCTCGTCTTCTCGCGTCTCTGTCGAACCGACTAGGCGGAACTGCCCCGCCGCCTACCGCGCAGGAAAAGCACCGCCCTCAACTTTTAAATAGTATACAGTATACTAATTTTGTATCCATGGATTGCGCCCGCGCCATGGAGCAAAGCGTCTAGAAAATGGCGGTACACATGTACGGAGTATACAGCATGCCCGTCGCGTTCGCGTCGCACCCCAGACGGTCGGTCGGTCTGGCACGCAGCTCTCTGAATGGAACGCGCGTCATATTGCGTTTGCACACACATGTGGGACGACAATTGAGAACCGACCATAGGCACACTCCCCGGCCCCGCAAGTCGAGTGACTTAATAGCAGAAGGAGACGAGCGATAGTACTAGAGAAGTGTTGTAGTACGTTGGTGCCTGGACGATCCCTGCAAGACACGGAAGATCAGTTCGTCCATGCATGTGACCAGACTCCAGCAGACACGCCTGGATTGGCTATCGTCTACATATCGTGTAGGCTGTGTTGTACATGGCTGTAGTTGTGGTGAGAAATCTAAAAAAAGGTTTCTTGTCATCTCGCAAAATTAGGTGTCATGTGCTTCGGATCACTGCGAGGGTTAAACAGCGACAACTGAGTTGGGCTAGTCATTGGGGGCACATGCACGAATAGTGACTACTCGGCTACCATCTAGGTCAAGCCGGCTATGTTAATTAGGACATCTATCGATGGACCCCTTTTCTACGAGTTTATCTTTAATTTGAGCTTTGTTCCTCGTCTAGTTTGTCCGTCGGGATTCATGTTGTCTCCTTTGGGCAGTGAGGTTATGATTTCTTGTCATGTGGCATTTTTTCGTGTTATATGTTATAATCCGGCGCTTCAGATCAAAATGACGACAACTGCGCCTCCGGGCCACGTGCATGAAGACTTCTCGACAGTCATTGACGAGGTCAAGCCGGCTCCGGTAGACAAAAGAAAACTAGTCCTACTCCACTATATAGGCAGGAGCCTCCGCGCTTGCTTGCTAGTGTTGCTCTCTTCACACTGTCTCGGCCTCTCCAGATCTAAACACGACAGCGGTGGCCACACACACTCTCTCTCTCTTCTCACCGCTGGTCACAGATCCAGCCGGATCCTCTCCACCGGGGAAGGTGAGAAGGTGCAACGTTCACGCGGTCGTCCTCGGCGACGGCTCTTACCCACTGCTGGGCGCATCCCGATCAGCCTGCCTTGCCGTTCTCTCCCAAGCAACCGCTGGCGAGGGAGGGCCTCCGACCCCTTCTTCCTCGCTGCCATAGTGTGGGCAGATCCGACCTCCCGCCGCCCACCTAGCGACATCCCGGCGACCATCATGTATAACTTCCTTCGAAACCGGCCTTGATCTACTTCTCGTGCTCCTGACGTCGTTGCATTTGTATCTTTTACTATTTCTCAGGCCCCCTCGTCGATAGGATCGATCGGCTGTTCGAAAACCACCTAATTTTTTACGTTTAAGAGGTAAAACTAGTTCATGCACTCGAATCTAGTACTACTTGGTTCAAACAAGGAAGAAAGGGGGTGGGGGGTGGGGGAGGATTTGTTACCTGAATCTAGGACTTGGTCGAAAGAGGAAATAATGGGGGCAAAAAGTAGCAGAGACTGGCTATCCAACTGGTCTCTAGGTCTAATAGGGAAATAAAGGGAAACGCAATACAAACTCAATATAAACCCGATCTATTGGTTGAAAAAGGAAAGAAAGTGGGGACTGGGGGACAAGTCAACAGAGTAAGTCCAGCACTAGATTTGCTAGCCTCACACAGTATAAGGTGGCTATACCGAACAAAAATGGGACCAACCCAGATATCATGTTCTGATGTTTGTTGCCCCGAGCCACTCTTATGTAATGCCACTGGTAAAATATAGCAGTCGCACTGTTAAAAGTAAGGACACATTAAACCAATGTTGTTTTCAATGTAATGTCTCCAGTAATATGAATCAATGGCACTTCTTTACATGTCCTGCTAAAATTTCCCATTAAGATAAGTTGGTTCTTTTCGTTAGAAATGCAACTGTCCTGGTCCGCCTACTCTCCCGTGCCCAAAGTAATGTCGTATTTAACGGTTGTCATAGTTAATCCTAATGCCCACACTAATATCTAGCAATGCCAGTGCTTTAGAAATTGCTACTGTCCTTGTAGGATTGCCATTCAGATAAGGAACATGCTTCTTTTCATTTCATGCATGTTTCATCACTTGTTAGTCACCCTCCTTTCCACCTTTTTTGTGCAAACAGAGATATACATTTCACGCTCGATCTTAGTTGAACTGCACAAATGATATCCAAATTATAGTTGAGCATTCTAGGAGCTTCACAACCAACCTTGATGTTGCTCAATTTTATTGCAACTAATGAAGAAGAAGCTCTGTGGGTTTCGTTTTCTGATGGAAATGGAACCGGGGCTGGAGCCCTTTTCTTAAAAAAATTTGAAGAAGAAGCTGTTAGCTCACGGGACATTGCTTCATTTTAGGTGAACTGCACCAAAAGGTCCCATGAATTGAATCATCCATGTTGGTGACTGAAAGAGCCAGCTTCAGCATCCCAGTCTAAGCACCGCCGGCCTCCATCCTTGCGACGCACGGTACAACTCGTTTGCCACCTGCTCGAACCTAGTGTCATTGATAAAATGAAGTAATGATACAGTTAAAATAGAGCGAGTGTCATCTCTATCATTTCATTGTCACGACCGGTTTTTCAATAAAACATTTATTGAGAAACCGATCCCTTTTACGGACCAGTAGAGAAGAATCCTTCTTACTGGTAGACAATTTCTTGATTACAGAAATATCCAGGAGTACTAAATATAATACAAGGTTGAGCGGAGACTGCTCAACAATTTATTACAAGCACGCCGATATTATACATAAAGGCGGATATGGTGGCATAACTACTGACTCGTAATAAAAGTGGTGGTGGATATGTCACAGAGAAGTGGGTGACATGACTCCTGAATCTTACAGCTCATCGAGCATCAGAGTGAGGCTCGAGGACTCTTATTTGGGTGGCGAAAGCGTATATAATACAAGTGACCAAATCCAGGATCGCACGGGACTGACTGGGACTCCTCTAGGCGTCGGACACGCTATCAAACTCTTCATCCATGAGATCGCCTTCATCAATATCTGGCCAAATCAACAAGCCAGGTGAGTACTATGAAAGTACTCGCAAGACAGTTTGGACATAAGATATAACAAATGCAAACATGATGCATATGAACAGATTAATAATGCGCACTCAGATAATAAAATAGCAGTGCATGGAGAATAAAAAGGAAGTCGAGCGGTAGTCCTCCCGAAATCCCAATGTAATACTGAATGCCAATCGAGTGTCTGAATGACTCCTCGAAAGGGTACAAATAAATTAACAATGCCGCAGTCGGGCGTCAGGGCGACACCACATAAAGGGCTTAAAATGGAATGTAAATGACAGTGCGTGCCGTAGTCGGACGTCTGAGCGACATCACGTAAAGGGCTTATATCAAAACTAAATAACGAGAGTGCCACAGTCGGACGTCTGAGCGACATCACATAAAGGGCTTATAACAAAAGTAAATAACGAGAGTGCCACAGTCGGACGTCTGAGCGACATCACATAAAGGGCTTATACAAAAGTAAATAACGAGAGTGCCACAGTCGGACGTCTGAGCAACATCACATAAAGGGCTTACATCAAAAGTAAATAACAGGGGTGCCACAGTCGGACGTCTGAGCGACATCACATAAAGGGCTTATATCAAAAGTAAATAACAGGGGTGCCACAGTCGGACGTCTGAGCGACATCACATAAAGGGCTTATATTTCATAACTCGATATACCAGTAGCCATGAAGTTAAATCATTTCAAGGTAATACTCAGGTACGAGATAATAAAAGGGTTAGTCCATCCACAGGAATAACATTCAACCGGGTTTACCACTCAAGCTTGCTCACCGAGGATTTCCACGGAGACTGACACAGGGACTGACACTGAGACTGATATACATATGTTGGCCAAGGTCCTTGACCATGGACACGATGATTCGGAGGGTTTTGACTCTGCAGAGTTTGTACTCTTAACCACAGCCAACGGATTTCAGTAGTCGCAAGGGACTAGTTCCGTTTACGGTGTTTTAGGAGAAACACATCTAACCAGTACACACCCATTCCACATTCCGATGCCAGGAATCACCCTAGGCAACATTCAAGAAAAACTTTGAGACGGGGAGGCTACAACCTCGCGTAGCATGGGATCAAATTTATATCGCGCGCTCTAAGGGGTGCCCCCCTCTCGGTCCCAACCGGAAACACCCATGCCCCCTGACCGGATGACTGGCTTTAATCCAGGGCCATGGAACCCTCATCCCGGCCCCTCTATTTGGTGTGTACAAGGAAAGAGGTTAGCAACTTAGTAAACCGTATTCTTTGCAGAAAACATGTGGCAACACGAAAAGGGAAGAACGGTAACGTGGCTCGGTCCACATTAACGTTGGAGTTTATTGGATGACATAAGACTGGCATGCTACAACAATACCATCTTACTCCCTCTCATGTCACCACATGAGCAGGTCATCTCTCATCAAGAGATCACGGTAAACTTCGAAGCACACGGTTAGTTGCCTCGCATGCAACGTAACACTCACCGATGCTCATATGCCATGCACAAACTATTCAAGCAAACATGCAAAACACCCATCATATCAAAGGTTCAAACATGCTTGCCTGGTTCGGAGAAGTCGGAGTCTAGCTCGGCGAAGTTCGCGGCTCCGTCACCTCTTCCGGAATCTACGGTATAAAGAAACTGTATACTAACGTGAATACCGTTGCGTGTATAAAAGTTATTCCAAAAAATTTCCAAATAAATACTATAAAAAACTAGACAAAAATATAAGACTGACAGAAAAAGAATCAATCAAAAAGCATCTTTTGTTTAAAAGATATAAGGGTTTTAGTCCAAGGACTAATCTGTGATGAAACAGAAAAGATCTAGGGACTTGTTTGAAAAAGCAGAAAACGCTTCGGTATGAAATACGCCAGCCCAGAGAGAAAACACATTTTGCCCGAAGGCGCTTTTAGAAAACGGTTCGAAGGAAAAGGAAAGAGAGGCTGACGGGGGGGGTCCACCCGTCAGGTTTAAACTCTGAACAGAGCTCGCCGGCGCCCGAAGGCTGCGGTGGTCGCCGGCGTTGATCCACGGCGAGGTAGGGTGAACGGAGGGTACCTACGGGTTCAGGGTGCCCTTCCGCGTCGGTGGGTGGTGGACTTGACCGGCGGCGAGCACCACGTCGACGGCGACCCTATCTCCGGCGGACGGTGGTTCAGGCGAGGGTGGAGCTCTCTGGTGGGTGCTGCAAACTCCAAATTAGAGCGCGGGTCAGAGAGGTGGATGCACTAGGATGCTACTGGCATGGGTAGAGAGGCGGGGGTGCACGCACGGGATTGAATCGTGCTGGATCCCGAAGCGGGTCGAGGCGGCCGGAGTTGGGGAAGAAGACTTCCTCGGGGCTCTCCCAGTGGCTTGGCGTGGTACTTTGTGAGGAGTAGGGATGGTGTGTGCTCGAGTTCGAGCTCGGGACCTCCTTTTATAGGCGATTCGAGGAGGTGGCCGTGAACGGGATAACGCCGGTGAGAAATTACGGCGAGGCAGAGGTTGGGTAGGGGGTTTAGGTGGCTAGGCATCATCGTGGTGGATCACTGGCACCGTTCCTCTGCTAAACCTCGGTCGGACTTGGTGTAATGCGCTGGCCCTTGACGGAACGGCCGTACGGGCACGACGGCGGCAGGGAGCGCGCTCTGCGCCTTCCAGTTCACGACGATGGCCCTGCGGCGTGCACAGGTGAGTGGGCGGCCACGCGGTGGCCTCTGGTGGCTTGGGCGGTGCTGGACGGCGCCGTCCAACGCTGCGCCACTCTGGCAGCCGCAGTGGGCGCTGCTGCTGCCACTCACGGGGAGGCGCACCTCTGCCAACTCGTCGCCGACGCCCGCAAGCTTCCAGGCGATCGTGCGGCACAGGGATAAGAAGGAGGCACAGGGCGCAAGGTGCCACTGCAGCTACTGGCGAGATCGAGGAGAGGCTCTGAAGAAAATGACAGCGGCTACTGAAACTGTTTACTGAACATTCTGAACTTCAACAGTAACAGTGCCCTCCAAGTGTTCGACGATATGATTTGGCATGAGGAATTTTTTTTCTGGAGCTGGGACTTGGTGAGGTGACCTCTCGATGCATCCAGAGGCTGCCTGAATTTTCTTAGATTTTTAGGAGGAGAAAACAAATGAATTTCATCAAATTTGACAAATATGGCCCAAACTTGCAGCAAGCTCATTTTGAAAATTTTGAACTGGAGACCAGTGGATCTTCATGGATCTTGGTTGAGGGCTCTAAGGACTAGCCAGGGAAATTTGTTTGGAGGCAAAACTCAAAGGAGAAATAGTGGTTCCTTTGTAAATCTTCAAGGGTCAAAATAGAGGATAGAAAAAGTTTTTGATTAGAAATAAATGGAAATAAAATCATGGGGGAGTTCAACTTGCTGGATTTGAAGTTTATCTTGACACCAAGTGGAGAGATGGCTTTTTGGGAGGAGTTTCCAACTTATGTCATGGCAAGAGGAGATTTTGAAAGGGGGAAGATCACTCCATATGCCATAGGGCTATTTTAAAAAGAAAAGATTTTCACAAACTTTTCCAATGAAAACACTTGTGTTGAGCAAACATAAGATGAAAAACCTCCAAGACCAAAGATCAAGTCTTGGGTGGAACCAAACAAAATACTTGTTATAAAAAGAAAGTTTTTGAGAAGGAGAGTCCTTTAGAAGAAAATTTTAAATAACCTCCTTCAAATCAAATAAAATTTTGATAAAGCCAAAAAAAATTTTTGGGTGTCACAACACCTACCCCCTTAGGAAAAATCTCGTCCCCGAGATTTCAGCTGATCCTCAAATAGATGTGGGTACTCTGCCTGAAGAAAATCCTCTCTTTCCCATGTTGCTTCATCCTCGGTGTGATTGCTCCACTGAACCTTGAAATTTTTTATTGTTTTCTGACGGGTCCTCCTTTCAGACTCTTCCAATATTTTTACTGGCCGCTCTCTGTAGGTGAGGTCTGGTTGCACGTCAATGCTCTCATGAGATACGTGCTTTTCCGGGTTGCTCACACATTTCCTCAACTGTGAGACGTGGAACACGTCGTGGACGTCTGACAGCTCTTTGGGTAGGTCTAGCTGGTAGGCTACTGTGCCTCTTCGTGCAACTACACAGAAGGGTCCAATAAATCTTGGGGCTAGCTTCCCTTTAATTTTGAACCGTTGCAGGCCCCTCATAGGAGATACTCGTAGGTATACATATTCACCGGGTTCAAAGCTGACCTCACGATGTTTTTGATCGTAGTAGCTCTTTTGTCGGCTTTGAGCTGTCTTGAGTCGGTCCCTGATTTGTTTAACTTTCTCCTCGGCTTCCTTGAGCATGCCTGGGCCGAAGATACAACTGTCACCTGTTTCTGGCCAGTTTAATGGGGTACGACATCTCCGTCCGTACAATGCTTCAAAAGGTGCCATTTGTAGGCTGGCTTGGTAATTGTTGTTGTATGCGAACTCAGCATATGGCAAGCTTTCCTCCCAACTGGTTCCATAGGTGAGGACACAGGCTCTCAGCATGTCCTCTAGGATTTGGTTTACGCGCTCAGTTTGTCCATCAGTCTGGGGGTGGTACGCTGTACTGAATGCTAGCTGAGTGCCCAGCGCTTGTTGTAAGTGATCCCAAAATTTTGAGACAAATTGAGTGCCCCGGTCGGATATTATGGTCTTTGGGACTCCATGCAGACAAACTATACGGGAGAGATAAAGCTTAGCAAGCTTCTGAGTGGAGTAGGTCGTCTTCACGGGAATGAAATGTGCCACCTTGGTTAGTCTATCTATGATGACCCATATGGCATCATTTCCGCGTTGTGATCGAGGTAGTCCGACGATAAAATCCATTCCAATTTCGTCCCATTTCCACTCAGGTATCTTATTTGGCTGTAGAAGCCCTGCTGGTTTTTGGTGCTCGACTTTAATGCGCTGACATGAATCACAACACACAATGAATGTGGCTATATCCCTCTTCATGCCGTGCCACCAAAATCTTTCCTGAATGTCTTTGTACATTTTGGTTCCTCCAGGGTGGATTGAATATGGGGCGGTGTAGCTTTCGGTTAGGATTTGTTGTTTAAGGTCCTCAATGTTTGGTACGCAAAGTCTGTGCCCGTACCATAATACTCCCTCATTGTCTATGACGAACTCCGAAGCCTTGCCAAGGCTCATTTTTCTCTTTATACCTTCGATGCTGGGATGTCCATGCTGAGCCTTCTTAATTTGTTCCATTAGGGTGGGCTGTATCTCCAGATTTGATACGTTGCCCTCTGCGACAATCTCCATGTTGAGTTTGGCGAACTCCTGCTGAATTTCAGGCCTCAAGTTCTGTAGACTGTCGTTGCCCGAGCTGGGGTTCCGACTAAGAGCGTCTGCCACTACATTTGCCTTCCCTGGTTGGTAGTGAATGCCAACATCATAGTCCTTGACTAATTCCAACCAGCGTCGTTGTCGCAAATTGAGCTCTGGTTGTGTGAAAATATATTTAAGGCTTTTATGATCCGTATATATTTCACAACAATTTCCCAGCAAAAGTGCCTCCACTCTTTAAGTGCATGGATGACTGCTGCTAGCTCCAAGTCATGAGTAGGATAATTTTCCTCATGCTTCCGTAGTTGCCTGGAAGCATATGCGACAACTTTGCCGTCCTGCATCAATACACACCCGAGGCCCTTCCGGGATGCGTCACAATACACTTCAAAACTCTTGTGTATGTCCGGCACAACCAAAACCGGTGCTGTTGTTAATTTCCTCTTGAGCTCTTGCAAGCTGTTCTCGCACGCTTCAGTCCATACAAATTTCTTGTCTTTCTTGAGTAACTGTGTCATTGGTTTTGCCACAGTGGAGAATCCTTCAATAAACCTTCGGTAATATCCAGCCATTCCTAGAAAACTCCGTACATCTGTTACGTTGGCTGGTGGTTTCCAGTCAAGAACGGCCTTGACTTTTTCTGGGTCTACGGCCACGCCTTCTTGGGTTAAAATATGGCCTAGAAAACCAACCTGTCTTAACCAAAATTCACATTTGCTGAATTTGGCGTACAGTTGATGTTTCCTTAATTCTCCCAATACAATTCTGAGGTGATCAGCATGTTCTTCCGGTGTCCTTGAGTATACCAGTATATCGTCAATGAACACCACAACAAATTTGTCCATAAATTTCATAAACACTTTGTTCATGAGGTGGACGAAATATGCGGGGGCGTTCGTCAGTCCAAACGGCATTACTGTGAACTAGTATAATCCGTATCAGGAGGTGAACGTTGTCTTAGGGATATCTTCTGTCCGTACCTTTAATTGATGATACCCCGATCTTAAATCAATTTTTGAGAACACCTTGGCATGTGCGAGCTGGTCAAATAAATCATTTATCCGCGGCATCGGATATTTGTTTTTGATGGTGACCATGTTGAGAGCTCGATAGTCTATACACAATCTCAGTGTCCCATCCTTTTTCTTGGCAAATAGTACTGGTGAACCCCAAGGTGAGGAGCTAGCTCGTATAAATCCTTTGTCCAGTAATTCTTTTATTTGCTTCTTTAATTCTTACAACTCGGAGGGTGCCATTCTATAAGGTTTCTTGTAAATGGGGGTGGTGCCAGGTGCTAGTTCAATGCTGAACTCTATTTCTCGGTCTGGTGGCATGCCTGGTAGTTCTTCAGGAAATACGTCAGGAAACTCACACACTACTGGAACTTTTCTCAATTCTGAAATGTCCACCTTGTTTAACTTTGGTTGTCGTGACCGTGGTCTCTCTTGAGCTGCAACTTTTATTGTCTTGCCGTGATGGTGAGTGAGGATTACAGTCCGATTGAAGCAGTCGATAAATCCCTTGTTGGTGGTTAACCAGTCCATTCCTAGGATAACATCCAGTCCTTTATTTTCCAACACGATGAGATTCGCCTGAAACTCTAGTCTTTCAAACTCAATAATCACACCTTGGCAGTAACTCTGAGTGATCTGCTTATTTCCGGGGGACTTGATGATCATGGACTTTTTCAAGGGAAGTATCGGAAAACCATGTTGCAAAACAAAACTCTTCAAAATGAACGAGTGAGAAGCTCCAGAATCAAACAAAACCGTGGCAGGTATTGTGTTGATAGGAAACGTACCGAGTACGATGTCTGGGGCATTCTGTGCTTCCTCCTTGGTCACATGGTTCAGGTGACCTTTCTTGTGATTGTTGTTTGGGTTGAAATTGTTACGCCTGGGGGCTGAATTATTCCCACCATTGTTCGGCTTGGGGGCCGAGTTCCTTGGCTTTGGGCACTGTTTGGCATAGTGCCCTTCCTCTCCACAAGCATAGCAAGTGACACCTGGGCGGTACGTGAAGTCCTTGTCCCCTGAATGGAAATGCTTGGTTGGCCTTAGAGCAGTGGTCGTGGACTTTCTTGCTTCATTCCCCTGAATATCAACCTTGCTCCGGTTGGTGCGAGCATGAGCCGTCTTGTCCCTTTTTCGCTTGCGAATATCCTCCAGAATGCGGCGCTCATTCTCCAACGTAATGGCCTTGTCAACCAGTGTTTTGAAATCTGGGAATGTGTGTACGACCAGTTGGCATTTTAGTGCTGGCGCCAGGCCGTCCAAATTTTTTTCCATCCTTTTGTTCTCAGTCATATGCTCATCGTAGGCATAACGAGATAGTTGAGTAAACTGACTGTTGTATTCAGTCACTGTCATGCCTCTCTGCTTGAGGTCATCAAACTCCCTTTTCTTGATTTTTATAATGCTCCTGGGGATGTGTGCCCCACGAAAACCTTCCTTAAACTCTTCCCAGGTGATGTTATGTTCACTGGGGTGCATGTGTAGGAAATTTTCCCACCATGCGGCAGCTGCTCCAGTGAGGTAGTGAGGTGCATAAAGCACCTTCTCGTGATCTGAACATTGTGCAATTATCAACTTTCTTTCGATGTCTCGAAGCCAATCATCGGCCTCAAGCGGCCTATCAGTGTGAGCGAACGTTGGAGGACGTGTCTTCTGTAGTTCAGACAACTTGGAATGCGGTTGGTATGGCCCACGGTGATTTCCCATATTGATGACGTGATTCATCATTTCTTGGTGCTGCTGCTGGCTTTGTTCGAAAAGGCGGCATACTTGAGATAATGCTGCCTCGCTGTCCTGCTGACTAGACTGCCCCTGTGTGAAGTTGTTGCTTGTCTGGGTTCCATCAACTTCTTCTGGTGCATTTGGCATGGAACGAGTCTAGGGACGAGACATTTTCCACTCTGGGGTATTATTTTGCAAAACTTATGAGAAGAACTGTGTGGCACAAGGAAAATTTTGCAAAGGCAAAAATTTAAAAGACCTCAAGAATTTCCAAGAAAAAAATACTTGATTGCGCACGGAGAAGGACTGCTTAGTACATATCTTACACGCGATTCGCAACTATACAACACAACACTCAGGATGTGCGTACACATTCCTGACATGTTATTTAGGCTAGTGCACTTCTCCGAGTTCCTACATGATGCGCACACACACTACTTCTCTCCAAACCTATGTACATATAAACATATCATACAAGCGAGTACATCACACGGCTGCTAGGCATACTCAGTCGGAGATGGTGAAAACTTCCTTCTGCCTGCCAAGTGTAAGACCCAGAGGTGCAAGAGACTCCACCTCCTCCTCCTCCCTAATAGGCTCCAGGCGTGTAGCACTGCGCTGAGGAGTAGGTGCGGGTGCGGTCGGTGGTGCAGCTCTGACTGGAGTAGGAGCAATGACCTGGTCAAACTCCTCAGTGGTAGGCAGACGGCGAGCGGTGGCTAAAATGGCAGGTGTATAGGATGCCGAGGACGAGACGAAAGTCAGTGGCGGTGCCATGTGGAGAAGCTCCCTCCTGTTGGCAGAACAGCCCCGAACTAAGTCCATACGGGCAGCCACAAGGTCGTCCACGAGGTTGTCGAAAGCTGCCTCCAGAGCCTTGAGATACTCGACCAGCATCTCGATAGCTTCATCTCTCTCTCCCCTATGGCAGGCGAATGCATAGTGAAAAGTATATGGCACATGGCATGGGAGGTAGCGGTAGCGACGAGTCTTCATCGTAGGAAGAACATCCCGAAGACGAGCTATCGCCTCACGGGCGGCCATCTGCATGGCATGCCTCTCCGTAGGCATGGCCCTTCCCACAAAACGTAAGTGGCGAGACGCAGGACGCCCTCCCTTGAATTGCACCACGGCCTGGTGCATAGACACGTCGTCGCTGAGCTTGTGCTGGTAAAGTGTGAACTCTGGACGAGTCGCTGGCCCGATCATGAGCTTGGTGATGGAGACGAGAAGTTTGACAAATCCCTCAAGCACATTAGTGAACACCCGTGTCTCGCAGTCGCTGCCAGCCATCTGCAAAAGTAGGCAAAAATTCTCAATAGTCAAATCATAAATTTATGATGACCAACAGAAAATAGCTACATTTGCAAAATGCTGAAAAGCACTAAAAATGCTAATAACCAATTAGCAATCGCACCTAGTGGCTTCCTACAGTCAGCCTGGCTCTGATACCAAGTTTGTCACGACCGTTTTTTAAATAAACCATTTATTGAGAAACCGATCCCTTTTACGGACCAGTAGAGAAGAATCCTTCTTACTGGTAGACAATTTCTTGATTACAGAAATATCCAGGAGTACTAAATATAATAAGAGGTTGAGCGGAGACTGCTCAACAATTTATTACAAGCACGCCGATATTATACATAAAGGCGGATATGGTGGCATAACTACTGACTCGTAATAAAAGTGGTGGTGGATATGTCACAGAGAAGTGGGTGACATGACTCCTGAATCTTACAGCTCATCGAGTGTCGGAGTGAGGCTCGAGGACTCTTATTTGGGTGGCGGAAGCGTATATAATACAAGTGACCAAATCCAGGATCGCACGGGACTGACTGGGACTCCTCTAGGCGTCAGACTCGCTATCAAACTCTTCATCCATGAGATCGCCTTCATCAATATCTGGCCAAATCAACAAGCCAGGTGAGTACTATGAAAGTACTCGCAAGACAGTTTGGACATAAGATATAACAAATGCAAACATGATGCATATGAACAGATTAATAATGCGCACTCAGATAATAAAATAGCAGTGCATGGGGACTAAAAAGGAAGTCGGGCGGTAGTCCTCCCGAAATCCCAATGTAATACTGAATGCCAATCGAGTGTCTGAATGACTCCTCGAAAGGGTACAAATAAATTAACAATGCCGCAGTCGGGCGTCAGGGCGACACCACATAAAGGGCTTAAAATGGAATGTAAATGACAGTGCGTGCCATAGTCGGACGTCTGAGCGACATCACGTAAAGGGCTTATATCAAAAGTAAATAACGAGAGTGCCACAGTCGGACGTCTAAGCGACATCACATAAAGGGCTTATAACAAAAGTAAATAACGAGAGTGCCACAGTCGGACGTCTGAGCGACATCACATAAAGGGCTTATATCAAAAGTAAATAACGAGAGTGCCATAGTCGGACGTCTGAGCGACATCACATAAAGGGCTTATATCAAAAGTAAATAACAGGGGTGCCACAGTCGGACGTCTGAGCGACATCACATAAAGGGCTTATATCAAAAGTAAATAACAGGGGTGCCACAGTCGGACGTCTGAGCGACATCACATAAAGGGCTTATATTTCATAACTCGATATACCAGTAGCTCATGAAGTTAAATCATTTCAAGGTAATACTCAGGTACGAGATAATAAAAGGGTTAGTCCATCCACAGGAATAACATTCAACCGGGTTTACCACTCAAGCTTGCTCACCAAGGATTTCCATGGAGACTGACACAGGGACTGACACTAAGACTGATAGGGATATGTTGGCCAAGGTCCTTGACCATGGACACGATGATTCGGAGGGTTTTGACTCTGCAGAGTTTGTACTCTTAACCACAGCCAACGGATTTCAGTAGTCGCAAGGGACTAGTTCCGTTTACGGTATTTTAGGAGAAACACATCTAACCAGTACACACCCATTCCACATTCCGATGCCAGGAATCACCCTAGGCAACATTCAAGAAAAACTTTGAGACGGGGAGGTTACAACCTCGCGTAGCATGGGATCAAATTTATATCGCGCGCTCTAAGGGGTGCCCCCCTCTCGGTCCCAACCAGAAACACCCATGCCCCTTGACCGGATGACTGGCTTTAATCCAGGGCCATGGAACCCTCATCCCGGCCCCTCTATTTGGTGTGTACAAGGAAAGAGGTTAGCAACTTAGTAAACCGTATTCTTTGCAGAAAACATGTGGCATCACGAAAAGGGAAGAACGGTAACGTGGCTCGGTCCACGTTAACGTTGGAGTTTATTGGATGACATAAGACTGGCATGCTACAACAATACCATCTTACTCCCTCTCATGTCACCACATGAGCAGGTCATCTCTCATCAAGAGATCACGGTAAACTTCGAAGCACACGGTTAGTTGCCTCGCATGCAACATAACACTCACCGATGCTCATATGCCATGCACAAACTATTCAAGCAAACATGCAAAACACCCATCATATCAAAGGTTCAAACATGCTTGCCTGGTTCGGAGAAGTCGGAGTCTAGCTCGGCGAAGTTCGCGGCTCCGTCACCTCTTCCGGAATCTACGGTATAAAGAAAGTATACTAACGTGAATACCGTTGCGTGTATAAAAGTTCTTCCAAATTTTTTCCAAATAAATACTATAAAAAACTAGACAAAAATATAAGACTGACAGAAAAAGAATCAATCAAAAAGCATCTTTTGTTTAAAAGATATAAGGGTTTTAGTCCAAGGACTAATATGTGATAAAACAGAAAAGGTCCAGGGACTTGTTTGAAAAAGCAGAAAGCGCTTCGGTATGAAATACGCCAGCCTAGAGAGAAAACACATTTTGCCCGAAGGCGCTTTCAGAAAACGGTTCGAAGGAAAAAGAA